>NC_081799.1:0-262500 GCF_963082965.1 Carassius carassius
CAGAAGAATCAGAATGAGCTTTATTGCCTGGTATGTTTACACATACGAGGAATTTGTTTTCGTGATAGAAGCTCCGCAGTACAACAGAATGACAGCGACACAACATAAAACACATAATAAAAGAATACAAAAAATACAAAAAGTAGGCAAGGAATGACAATTTACAAACTGACAATTGTAGGCAGGAATATTACAAAAAGCAGTTATGTATGTACAGGTATATTATGTGCAAAATTTAAGTGTACACTAAGTGTGTTAGATAAATAAGTATATGTGTATATAAATATAAAGTGTAGTGTGTTCCACAGTTATTATCAATTGTTCATTAGATGGATTGCCTGAGGGAAGAAACTGTTCCTGTGTCTGGTTGTTCTGGTGTTCAGAGCTCTGTAGCGTCGACCAGATGGCAACATTTCAAAAAGGGAGTGTGCTGGATGTGAGGAGTCCAGAGTGATTTTAACAGCCCTTTTGCTCACTCTGGATGAGTACAGTTCTTGAATAGAAGCGAGGGTTGTACCGATGATTCGCTCAGCAGTCCGGACTACCCTCTGTAGTCTTCTGAGGTCAGATTTAGAAGCTGAGCTGAACCAGACAGTTACTGAAGTGCAGAGGATGGATTCGATGATGGTGGAGTAGAACTGTTTCAGCAGCTCCTGTGGCAGGTTAAACTTCCTCAGCTGGCGAAGGAAGTACAACCTCTGCTGGTCCTTTTTCACAATGGAGTCAATGTGAATATCCCACTTCAGGTCCTGAGAGATAGTGGTGCCCAGGAACCTGAATGACTCCACTGCAGTCACAGTGCTGTTCATGATGGTGAGTGGGGGGAGTGCAGGGGGGTTTCTTCTGAAGTCCACGATCATCTCCACTGTTTTGAGTGTGTTAAGCTCCAGGTTGTTGCGAGTGCACCAGACAGCCAGCTCTTTAACCTCCTGTCTGTAAGCAGACTCGTCACTGTCCTGAATGAGGCCGATGACTGTGGTGTCGTCTGCAAACTTCAGGAGCTTGACAGAGGGGTCCTTAGACATGCAATCGTTAGTGTACAGGGAGAAGAGCAGTGGGGAGAGGAACACAGCCCTGGGGAGCTCCGGTGCTGATTGTACGGGTGCTGGATGTGTATTTTCCCAGTCTCACTAGCTGCTGCTGTCTGTCAGGAAGCTGTTGATCCACTGACAGACGGAGGTGGGCACGGAGAGCTGAGTTAGTTTGGGCAGGAGGAGGTTTGGGATGATCGTGTTGAAGGCAGAGCTGAAGTCCACAAACAGGATCCTCACATAAGTCCCCAGTCTGTCTAGGTGTTGCAGAACATAATGCAGTCCAATGTTTACTGCATCGTCCACAGACCTGTTTGCTCTGTAGGCAAACTGAAGAGGATACAGTAAGGGTCCAGTGATGTCCTTCAGGTGGGCCATAACCAGTTTTTCAAATGACTTCATGACTACGGATGTTAAAGCCCCTGTGGCATGTAGTCATTTAGTCCTGTAATTTTGGGTTTCTTTGGGATGGGGATGATGGTGGACCGTTTGAAGCTTGAAGGGATTTCATACAGCTCCAAAGATCTGTTGAAGATCTGTGTGAAGATGGGGGCCAGCTGGTCAGCACAGGATTTCAGACAGGCTGGTGTAACACTATCTGGGCCTGGTGCTTTTTTCCTTTTCTGCTTCCGGAAGACCTGGAGCACCGAATCCTCGCTGACCTGAATTGCAGGTGTGGGGGAGAGGGGGGATGCAGGACTTGTGAATGGTGAGAGTGCTTGATTGGAGAGGTGTTCAGGGTGGGTTGCGGGAGTTGTTAATGGTGTGAACGGTTGTTTGGAGAGGTGTTCAAGGTGGGTTGCAGGAGTTGTTAATGGTGTGAACGGTTTTGTGGAGAGGTGTTCAGGGCAGGTGATGGGTGTTCTTTCAAACCTGCAGTAAAACTCGTTCAGATCGTCTGCCAGTCGTTGATTCTCCACAGTGCTGGGGGGTGGTGTCTTGTAGTTGGTAATCTCTTTCAGACTTTTCCACACTGATGCTGAGTCGTTCGAAGTAAACTGAGTCCTTATTTTTCCAGAATAATTCTTCTTTGCTACTGTGATCTCCTTTTCCAGTGTGTATTTAACCTGTTTATACAAGACATTGACCCCTTCCTGTAAGCATCTTCTTTGGCCTGACGGAGCTGTCTGAGTTTTGCAGTGAACCACGGTTTGTCATTGTTGTAAGTTAGATGAGTCCTGGTAGGAATAAACATATCCTCACAGAAACTGATATATGATGTTACGGTCTCTGTGAGTTCATCCAGATCAGTGGCAGCAGCTTCAAAACACTCCAGTCAGTGAGGTCAAACAAGATTGTAAATCCTGCTCTGCTTCATTAGTCCATCTTTTTACAGTCCTTAATACAGGTTTAGCTGATTTTAGTTTATGCCTGTATGTCGGTATAAGATGAACCAGACAGTGATAAGAACGTCCCAAAGCTGCTCATGGAACAGAGTGATATGCATTCTTTATTGTGGTGTAACAGTGATCCAATATATTACTGTCTCTTGTGGGACAAGTAACATGCCGTCTGTATTTGGCAGTTCACAGGAGAGATTGGCTTTATTAAAGTCCCCGAGAATGATTAAAACAGAGCCCGGGTGTTGTTGTTCTGTCATAGCATATGACAGAACATATCCACCAGCATATCCACCTACTCATTTCCCTCCACTCCAACATGAACAGGAACCCAAATGAATTGTGTAGAAATACCCTTAACTTCCATTTCATACATCCTGCAGAATATTTCATTAATAATATCCATCCTAACTAATGACCAGCCAGATTTTATACTTTCAAGTGCTGCAAGACTATCAGATGCAATGACAGTGTTATTTACTTCCTTCTCTTCTATCCACTGTAGGGACGATAATATTGCCAATAGCTCTGTAGCATATACTGATAAATGGTTGGTTACTCTTTTCTTAACAGAAAATTCACCCCTTGGAATATATACTGCAGCACCAGCATATCCAGTATCCAGTGGTGGACAGAAACCGTTACAACTGTACTAAGTACTTACTGTACTTAAGTACATTTTTCAAGTATCTGTACTTTACTGGAGTAGTTTTATTTTGAGTAACTTTTACTTTTACTTCACTACATTCCAAAGCATAAGGTCGTACTTTTAACTTCACTACATTTCATAAAACATCGTTACTCCTTATAATATATCACGTGCTCCGACACGCAGAAGTGGTGTCTGATTCATCATGAACGAGTCTTTTCAAAATAAACTTTTAAATCGGATCGCAAATCGCACCAAACGATTCGTTTACGAATTAGAATCATTAGAATGATCCGACTGCAGCTGTCTGGAGTCGACCACTCACTGATTCAAATAAACCGTTTAGTGCGAGTCTCCAGAAGTAAGAACCGGGAGATGCTCAGTCAGGACAGTTGACGGGCCACTGCTGCGCGTCGTCATGAAAGCTTATCATTTTCACGTGTTTTTAAATTACCACTTGTCGATTTAAACATTAAAGCATCCAAACACAAGACACGAAAAAGCTTAACAGAGTAGCTGGTTACTCGCGCGCTGTGTTCGGTGCGAACCGAGCTGTCTTCTGCGAAGTTCTCCTCGAACTCCCTCCTGCACCTGAACGAACAAATGCAAATCGCAGTTTGAACAAACAAAAAGATGTGAAAGACCCCAATTCAGTTCTCGCGGTGTTCTGGTGTTCAGGGCTCACGCAGAGAGAGGCGTCTCTCAAAACACTTGAACACCGAAACTGCTTCTTTTTGCTCTTGTGCCGACAAATACATACAAAATATATAAAAAATACCCGCCTTGGAAAAAGTATGCTCGAAAAATCAGTTTTTTTTTTCAGTTATTTGTCAGTTATTTCTTAAGTGAAAGTAAACCGTTGAGGAAAAAGATGCGTTCATCGTCTCTTAAAGGGACCGCGTCTAATTGAGCTACTAGCTGCTGCTGTAATGTTAATCCAAGAAAATGAAAGAAAATTCACTCACTGCTCTTGACTGCATTACTTTGTAGTTTTAACAAAAAATCAAACCAAAAAATATTCAGACTCCAGATATAATTTTTTATATGTATATTTTACTAGTAGGTACAGGACACTAATGCATTTATGTAAGTGAGTATTAGCAAACTGTGACATATTACACCCAAAGAATCTTCATACAGTGAACTACTAGTGAAATAGATGGATATAATGTTTTTATCTCTCTATCTATATATAAAATTGGGACCAAAAATTATTCAGCACCTTATTAAGCATAACGCATTGCTAATGTTTTTTTTTCTGAATTGCTAATTCAACCTTTTCACACCACAGTCTGAACAAAATAAAGCATTGCTCGATAATTGGTCAACAAAGTATTGATAGTTGTGTAAATATTGTAACAGTTGTCTGTAGTTTTGGTTGATTGTAATCCATTAAATACATTTCTATCAAAGTTATGACATTATCAAGACTAATTTGTTCTGACACAGTTTAACTCTAAGTTCTTGTCATATTTTATAACCATTTTACAAGCGATAGCAAATAAACTGTAATAATGTGACAGATGTTGAAGGTGTCTGAATAAATTTTGATTTGATTGTATATTTCATTTTTACATTGAAGACTATCCAGTGCTATTTTACATTTAATTATTCGGTTTCTGTAACTTGACACCTACAAACTTGAAAAAAAAAAAAACTTAAACATTGTGTAAATAGCACAAATAAATAAAAATGAACGAACATACAGATTAAACCATATCAAACAGGGCCCACTGGTACAACCTTCAGCGGGGCCTCGCAAACCCCCAGCTACGGCCCTGGATGTTGCTAAAAGTAAGTTATTAATGTCGAAATTTAGGATTAATTATTGTAACTGAAAATCATATTTAGGTCAAAATTGTCAGTTGTTTGGGAACTAAATCCGCTGTAAAGCGTGATCTATTTAAACCCACTGAAATGCTCGAGTGCAGACACATCAATCGTTTCTGTGTTTTAGGTAAAAAAATAAAATAAAAATAACCATTAAACTAACACAGATTAAATAAAATAACTCATGCATGTTCAAATTCCCCGCTGCGGTAATATTAACAGTTTTATTAAAATGATATCATGTCCTATGTGACATCTGTTTTTATATTGTTTATCAACAGTCACGTTATATTGTTTGGATTATATAGACAAGTAGACAGACATGAATATTTATTCATAACCGTACCGAAAATAAGTAAATATTGTTAGCTGATGCTAACTGTCTAGCTAACAAGCTTGCTGGTGCTAACTTGAGGTAATTTTTATGAATAATGTCCAAATATTTTATTCAACCACCTATATATATATAGATTACATCTGGGGAGAAAAGAAAGGATGTGATGTTCAGAACATGGTAACTACAGTATTTATCAAAGTGGGAAGAGATGCACCCCGTTTGGCCAGGGGTGTTTTTACACCACACACAAGGTTTAAGAAGGAAAAAATCATTATGAAAATATAATTATATTTTCCTTAAAATGTTCTTCCTAACTTCAGGCCTTATTATCATGTCATATATAACTGTGATGTTCTGTAAAACAACAAACTTTAAAATACTTTGTTCTTACTGGTGAAAATCAGATGGTCATCTCTGTTTTTTCTCAGGTACATCACAGTGTAAGCTTCACAGTTAACATTACTCTCATCAGTGTAGTCCATATCAACAACAAAAATATATCTTGACTCCATATAGTGGTTATTTTGGAAAAAATCCCAGGTATTTTGACCAGTAGGATTATAAAAAAAAAAAAATGTGCTAATATAAAATTTTATTAAGTAGCCTATATAAAATTGCAAACATCTATCTTTCAGTACTTTTTTACTTAAGTACATAAAAAATGGAGTACTTTTGTACTTTCACTTGAGTAAAATTGAAAAAGGAGTACTTTTACTTTTACTGGAGTAATATTTTACTATACGTATCTGTACTTTTACTCAAGTACTTGATCTGTGTACTTCGTCTACCACTGCCAGTATCAGGATCCTTAGATCCATCTGTAAATAAAACAATTGACTGTCAGAAATGTTTCTCAAAATACTTCTGGACTATATACCATATCGGAATTTGATTATAATTGTCTTTCAGTTCCTGCTGTATACTAAGATCAACATTTGGCAATGGGAATAACCAGGGAGGGATTGAGGAAACTGATACTGTATTACTGTACTGTAATCGATGTAATCCTATATTTCTTGCTTTAGCATCACCTATCCACCCAAAACTTGTAAAATTTGTTTCATTGTGTTCCCAGCATTCTTTTAATATGCTTTTGACAGGATGTTTTTCATTTTGTCTTTGGAGATTGACCCAGTATGCTATGGAATGATATTGCGGACATTATTCAAAAGGCATTGCAAATTGTATTTGCAATTGCGTTTTCAATTTGTGGACGCATAAAATGTGACATAATCCAAACGCAAATGCAAATCGCGCATTACCGTTTTCATTTTCGATTAAGTGAACGCACAGTGTCTGCCAAATTTAAAATGGAAATGCAAAGTCCGTTTGCAATTGTGTTTTCCATATCTTACGAGCTATGAGCCTGTCATATTTAAATAGCAATATTAATTACCACATTTGCCTTTTCACTCTCTCTGCACTGTGCATGTAAACTGCCAAAACTCAAATGGAATCGCAATACCTTTTGCATTTGAATTTCCAACGTCTACATGGAAACCTGTCAATCAAGTGACAGGGGTGGGGCCATTTTATTGGGCGTGTTTGCATTGGGAAGTGACGATCGTACTAAAATGTACCATGTTTTTACTAGGGTAAATATGAGTTAACGATAGTGTTTATAATTAAGCCACAGTAGCCACAAATGTACAGTTGTCTGAGACGTTATGAAATGTTCTTTAATATCATGAACCATAAAATGTAGTCAGTGTTCTGCTATTGTTTATTTTCATAATAGGTTAACACAGGCCACAAGTTAAGACGGTCACAGATCTGGTGCTGATTCAGTGTAGCTTGATAGCTGAGTGGTTAGTGACTGTCATCTCTAACAGCATACATCTTTTAGCGCGTGTTCGAAACCCGGGCCAACACAGACGTTCTTTATTTTTTTGTTTATCCTACTAACTTCAGCCGCTGATTTCGGACTTGCATCCTCAGTAGTTCAGACTTTGTGCATTCGACTCGTGAGTGTGATGTCTGCGAGGACGCAGGTCCGGTAATTCTGCAAACAGCAGCGTACTTGATAACATGTCAGCTCGCCTTGACTACTGCAATTTTCCTCACTGTATGATCGCCCGTTTGGCGGCTGAAGTTAGTAGGATAAACAAAAAAATAAAGAACGTCTGTGTTGGCCCGGGTTTCGAACACGCGCTAAAAGACGGTATGCCATAAGAGATGACAGTCACTTACCACTCAGCTACCAAGCTACACTGAATCAGCACCAGATCTGTGACCATCTTAACGTGTGGCCTGTGTTTACCTATTATGAAAATAAACAATAGCAGAACACTGACTACATTTTATGGTTCATGATATTAAAGAACATTTCATAACGTCTCAGACAACTGTACATTTGTGGCTACTGTGGCTTAATTATAAACACTATCGTTAACTTATATTTACCCTAGTAAAAACATGGTACATTTTAGTATGATCTTCACTTCCCAATGCAAACACGCCCAATAAAATGGCCCCACCCCTGTCACTTGATTGACAGGTTTCCGTGTAGACGTTGGAAATTCAAATGCAAAAGGTATTGCGATTCCATTTGAGTTTTGGCAGTTTACATGCACAGTGCAGAGAGAGTGAAAAGGCAAATGTGGTAATTAATATTGCTATTTAAATATGACAGGCTCATAGCTCGTAAGATATGGAAAACACAATTGCAAACGGACTTTGCATTTCCATTTTATATTTGGCAGACACTGTGCGTTCACTTATTCGAAAATGAAAACGGTAATGCGCGATTTGCATTTGCGTTTGGATTATGTCACATTTTATGCGTCCACAAATTGAAAACGCAGTTGCAAATACAATTTGCAATGCCTTTTGAATAATGTCCGCAATATCATTCCATAGTATGCCATCATTAATTTTACTCTTCTTATCCTTAATGCATTTCTCCCATTTCCACCTGCACTGAAGATATTGGAGATGATCTGAATGCCCCACTACAGATTCTCAGGGCTCGAGCTTGCAATACATCTAATTCCTTGAGGTTTGATTCTGCTGCTGACATATAAGCTATACATCCATAGTCAAGAACAGATCTCATGAGTGCCCAGTATATGTTTTGTAGAGATGTTCTACTTGCTTCCCATTCCTGTCGAGATAAACACCGAAGTATGTTGATGACCTTTTTACATTTTTCCTTAATTTTATTCAGATAAACTTTCCATGTTAATTTTTCATCAAACCAAACACCAAGAAACCTGACAGCTTTTACTTGCTCCAGTTGTTGCCCATATAGATTTAAAACCAGGGGTGAGATTTTGTGTCGCCTTGAAAAACAAATAACCTGGGTTTTTCCTACAGATAATTTAAATCCCCATTTATTGGTCCACTTTTCCACTTCATCAATTGCAGCTTGCATTTTCTTATTGACATATGCTATATTGCGCCCTCTAATCCACAATGCCCCGTCATCTGAATACAAAGATTTTCCCACATTTTGTTCAACCTGAGTGAAAATATCACTAATCATTATGTTGAACAATAATGGACTACACATGCTACCTTGTGGAGTACCATTCTCTGCAGTGTATACTCTGGATTATTCATGACCTACCCTCACTTGTATTTTCCTGTTAAATAAAAAGTCTAAAACCCAGTTATATGTTCTACCGTTAATTCCTAATGCTTTTAATTTGATCAGTAATTCTTCTTTCCAGAGCATATCATATGCCTTCTCCAAATCAAAGAAGACTACTACTACTTCTTTGTTGGTCTGTGCTTTCCTTATGTCTGACTATAGGCACAATATAGAGTCCATTGTATTCCGACCCCTCCGAAACCCACTTTGATATGGAGATAAAAGAGTTTTACTTTCCAGGAAGTATGTTATTCTTTCTGTGATCATTCTTTCCATGATTTTGCATAAATGTGAAGTCAAAGCAATTGGTCTGTAGCTAAAGGGATCTGATGGGTATTTTCCTGATTTAAGAACTGGTACTATTATTGCTTGTTTCCATACTGAAGGAAGTTGTCCAATATCCCAAATTTGGTTAAACGGATTTAATATTATTTATCTGTCATATGTGCCAACATTTTATAACATACCCCATCTTTCCCTGGAGTAGTCTGTCGAGCACTATTTATCGCTCTTTTTAACTCAAACATATTTAATGGTAAGTCTAATGGATTTTCTGAAAATCTCATTTTCCTTTAAAATATTAGGGTATTCCATTAAGGTTTTATTCCTACTCTGTTTTGCCTCTACTGTAAGATTATCAGAGCTATGAATTTTCAAAAATATTTGAACTAAAAGTTCAGCCTTTTCTAGGTTGCTAACAGCTATCTTATCCCCATTGTTCATCACTGGCAATTCATAATTCCTTCTGACCCCCCCCCCCCCATTCTTCTGATCATGCCCCATACCTCTGATAGTTGTACTTCCTTTCCAATATTACTGCAATATTGTCTCCAAAATTTATGTTTTTGTATTTTTATTGTTTTCCTTACTATTGCTTGGGCCCTTTTATATTGAATCATAGTCTCCTGAGAATTATGTTTTTTGAGTTGCCTAAATGCTTTATTTCTTGCTTTTATAGCTTCTTTGCACTCTATATTCCACCAGGGTACACACTTGGAACATCTTACTCCTGTGCTTTTAGGGATTGTTTTCTCAGCTGATTGAACAATTTCACGCAAGCGTGTTGGAAGCGTTTCCAGGCAAAATAGAATAGGAAGATATGTTTATATGCCATTTTGTACACAAATACATATTAATTAATGACATTTTGATGATTGAAAGTCTATAGGTTGAAATAAATTCAGATATAAATGTAATTAAAAAAATAAATAAATAATTATCGATTTTCAAATATTGCACCTGTCAAACATAGTCTATTTTGCCATCAATACTGTTGACGGTGTCCTTTATCAGTAGGCTTTATATTTATGCTCAACATGACGTATAGATGTTGTTGTTGTGAAGACAAGAGCCTGGTCTGTTGGCGGACTCCCTCCATGTCACCTACAGTAGCAGCAGCGCGCCAGCGCCGCATCAGGCACGATTCTGTTGTGTAAAGACACAGAAAACGTGACGCAGCCACCACGCAACTGACACACAGCAGAAACGCACGCTCACGCCATGCATCCAGTGTGTCACCGGCCTAAGTCTGGATAACATGTTTTCCTCTGTTCTACTGCCACCTGAGTACTTTTCCCCACTTTTGGCTATATTTCATACATACATCGACCTTTATTTCCTGTCTCCCACAGTTGCTGCCATCTTTGATTTATTTGCTTTTTGATTATAGCTTTAATTCATATTTACTGTATGATATTTCCATTTCTATTCTAGTGGCGCTCAGAGCTTGTTTCGCCAATTCTTGCAGAATTTACACTTCTAAATCCTGTCTAGTGTCTGACTGTTGTGCTTCAATGAAATCATACTCTAGATTTAATACTGTCACATGGAATTGATGTTGATGGTGTTGAAATTATAAAGCCAAGTGATGTTATAAATTATATCGCTTAAATGATAAAAGTACTTGCGCTGTACAATCTATTAAGATTAATTAAATTTTTGTGTTTGTTCCCCGAATAGTGAGGTCAAAATATTAATTTAATGTAGGATCTAGAAAAAATCTAATCATGATTAAACCAGAAAAACATAAAATATATTAACAGAAAACATTCTTTAAGTTTGGGCTTATTAACATTAGATCACTCACACCCAAAGCAGTTATTGTAAATGAAATGATCACAGATAATAGTTTTGATGTACTCTGCTTGACTGAAACTTGGCTAAAACCAAATGATTATATTGGTCTAAATGAGTCGACTCCACCAAACTACTGTTATAAGCATGAGCGAGGTGTCGCAACAATATACAGGTGCTTGTCATATAATTAGAATATCATCACAACGTTTATTTCACTAATTCCATTCAAAAAGTGAATCTTGTATATTATATTTATTCATTACACACATACTGATATATTTCAAATGTTTATTTCTTTTAATTTTGATGATTATAACTGACAACTAAGGAAAATCCCAAATTCAGTATCTCAGATATTACTTAAAATCTTACTTAAGACCAATACAAAGAAAGGATTTTTAGAAATCTTGGCCAACTGAAAAGTATGAACATGAAAAGTATGAGCATATACAGCACTCAATACTTAGTTGGGGCTCCTTTTGCCTGAATTACTGCAGCAATGCGGCGTGGCATGGAGTCGATCAGTCTGTGGCACTGCTCAGGTGTTATGAGAGCCCAGGTTGCTCTGATAGTGGCCTTCAGCTCGTCTGCATTCTTGGGTGTGACATATCACATCTTCCCTTTTCACAATACCCCATAGATTTTCTATGGGGTTAAGGTCAGGTGAGTTTGCTGGCCAATTAAGAACAGGGATACCATGGTCCTTAAACCAGGTACTGGAAGCTTTGGCACTGTGTGCAGGTGCCAAGACCTGTTGGAAAATGAAATCTATATCTCCATAAAGTTGGTCAGCGGCAGGAAGCATAAAGTGGTCTAAAACTTCCTGGTATATGGCTGCGTTGACCTTGGACCTCAGAAAACACAGTGGACCAACACCAGCAGAGGACATGGCACCCCAAACCATCACTGACTGTGGAAACTTTACACTGGACCTCAAGCAACGTGGATTGTGTGCCTCCAGACTCTGGGACCCTGATTTCCAAAGGAAATGCTAAAATTTACTTTCATCAGAGAACATAACTTTGGACCACTCAGAAGCAGTCCAGTCCTTTTTGAAGCGAGACGCTTCTGACGCTGTCTGTTGTTCAAGAGTGGCTTGACACAAGGAATGCGACAGCTGAAACCCATGTCTTGCATATGTCTGTGCGTAGTGGTTCTGGAAGCACTGACTCCAGCTGCAGTCCACTCTTTGTGAATCTCCCCCACATTTTTGTATGGGTTTTGTTTCACAATCCTCTCCAGGGTGCGGTTATCCCTATTGCTTGTACACTTTTTTTCTTCTACATCTTTTCCTTCCCTTCGCCTCTCTATTAATGTGCTTGGACACAGAGCTCTGTGAACAGCCAGCCTCTTTTGCAATGACCTTTTGTGTCTTGCCCTCCTTGTGCAAGGTGTCAATGGTCATCTTTTGGACAACTGTCAAGTCAGCAGTCTTCCCCATGATTGTGTAGCCTACGGAACTAGACTGTGAGACCATTTAAAGGCCTTTGCAGTTGTTTTGGGTTAATTAGCTGATTAGAGTGTGGCACCAGGTGTCTTCAATATTGAACCTTTTCACAATATTCTAATTTACTGAATTTGGGATTTTCCTTAGTTGTCAGTTATAATCATCAAAATTAAAAGAAATAAACATCTGAAATATATCAGTCTGTGTGTAATCAATGAATATAATATACACGTTATGTATATTATATTCTTGTCTTGATTATATTCTTGATGATATTCTAAGCACCTGTATATTCTCAATGTTACCCAGAAAACAGGATACAGGTTTAACTCATTCAAAATACTTCCGCTTAAAGGTCCCTTTCTTCGTGATCCCATGTTTTAAACTTTAGTTAGTGTGTAATGTTGTTGTTACAGTATAAATAATATCTGTAAAATTCTAAAGCTCAAAGTTCAATGCCAAGCGAGATATTTTATTTAACAGAATTCGCCTACATCGAACGACCCGTTTAGACTACATCCCTCTAGTTCCTGCAGTAATGACGTCACTAAAACAGTTTTTTGACTAACCTCCGCCCACATGAATACACAAAAAGGGGGCATGTACTTGTTGCGCTCGGACGGAGAAGAGGAAAGGTTGCATTTGTGTTTGTCGCCAAACGGTGTTTATTTTCATCTCGGAGTCCAATCACCTTTGTTTGGCCTTCCCAGGGACACTGTACTTGGAGATCAATGGTTACAATTTATGTTTAACTCGGTTCCCGAGAATTATAATCCACATGTAAAACTATGTGCAGCACATTTTGCTGAGGACAGCTTCCTCAATCTCAATCAGTTTAATGCCGGATTCGCACCAAGATTATTCTTGAAAGATGGAGCAGTTCCCTCTTTGTCTGGAGAAGGCGTTGTTTATGGACCACAACCGGTAAGTGTATTTTATTATTTAAGTTGGTGTGTTTAACAGTTTCTGTAATTTATTACACAAAGGGCAACGCTGTTTAGCTTTGTTAACTAGATGTTAGGGCTGTGCAAAAAAATCGATTGTGATTTTCATGCGCATTTTGTCAGTAAAAACGCTCCTGTGATTATAAGTACATCTCCAGAACGTGAGTTCAGATCAGGATTGCCAGGTATTCAAAACAAATCCTGCCCACTTGCTTCTCAAAACTAGCCCAATCGTGTTTCCAGGAGGGCAGTGTGCACTCAGCTGCTGTCGAATCACAACACAGGAACCGCTGGCACAATCAGAACTCGTTATGTATTTCTGAAGGAGGGGCTTTATAGAACAAGGAAGACATCAGCCCGTTTTTATGACAGTGAAAACATTGTTATACAGATAGGTGAATTGTGTGAAAAGTACTGTTGTTTTACACGCGAAACATGAACACATGTTGTATTGCACACTGTAAACACAAAGTTTCAAAAAAGCACGAAAAACAGGACCTTTAATGTTACACTGTCAGACATGCAAAAGAAATCTATTATGTCTCTTGCTCTGGCTACTGTATATAGACCACCAGGACCGTATACAGAATTCCTAAAAGAATTTGCAGATTTCCTCTCAGACCTTTTGGTTACAGTTGATAAAGCGATAATTGTTGGAGATTTTAATAGTCACGTTGATAATTCAAATTATGCATTAGGGCTTGCGTTTACTGACCTAATAAATTATTTTGGAGTTAAGCAAAATGTCACCCGGCCCACTCATCGTTTTAATCATACACTAGATTTAATTATATTACATGGAATATATCTTACTGAAATGGATATCAAAGCGATGATTTTACCGACCATTTCCTTGTATCGTGCATGCTGCGTATCACTGATATTAACTATATGTCTCAGCGTTACCGTCTGGGAAGAACTATTGTTCCAGCCACCAAAGACAGATTCACAAATAACCTTCCTGATTTATCTCAACTGCTATATGTACCCAAAAATACACATAAACTAGATGAAATGACTGGCAACATGGGCACTATTTTCTTTAATACATTAGAAGCTGTTGCCCCCATCAAACTGAAAAAGGTTAGAGAAAAACGTACTGTGCCATGGTATAACAGTAATACTCACTCTCTCAAGAAAGAAACTCGTAGTCTTGAATGCAAATGGAGAAAAACTAACTTGGAAGTTTTTAGAATCTTGTGGAAAAACAGTATATCCAGCTATAGACAGGCTCTAAAAACTGCCAGGGCAGAGCATATCCACAAACTCATAGAAATTAACCAAAACAATCCAAGGTTTTTATTTAGCACAGTGGCTAAATTAACAAATTACCAGACGCTACCTGATTCAAATATTCCACCAACGTTTAATAGTAATGACTTTATGAAGATCTGTATGAAGAATTTCAGTCAGGTTTCAGGCCCCACCATAGCACAGAAACTGCACTTGACTGCATCTGATTGCTAGTTTTACTTGATCTTAGTGCTGCGTTCGACACCATAGATCATGACATACTTATAGATCAATTACAAAACTATACAGATATTCAAGCGCAGGCTCTAAGAGAGTTTATTTAACTCAAAAGAGTTTATTTAAATGGGGAGTCATCTCATGTATCACCAGTAAAATATGGAGTGCCACAAGGATCTGTCCTAGGTCCTCTTCTATTTTCAATATACATGTTGCCCCTTGGTAATATTATTAGAAAATTTTGGATTAGTTTCCACTGTTATGCTGATGATACTCAGCTATATATCTCAACAAGACCAGATTAAACTTCTAAATTATCTAAACTAACAGTGTGTTAAAAATGAAAAAGATTGGATGACCAATAATTTTCTTCTATTAAATTCGGATAAGACAGAGATATTACTTATTGGACCAATAAACAGTACACAGAATCTAGTAGATTACAGTTTGCAACTAGATGTCAAAAATCTGGGTGTTGAATTAGACAGCAAATTGTCTTTTAAAAAAAACAATATTTTCCATTTTACAAAAACAGCATTTTTCCATCTTAGAAACATTGCATAGCTGCAAAATATGTTACCTGTTTTTGATGCAGAAAAGCTAGTTCATGCATGTATGACCTCTAGACTGGATTATTGTAATGCACTTCTAGCTGGTTGTCCTGCATCTTCAATAAACAAGCTACAGGTAATCCAAAATGCAGTGGCTAGAGTCCTTACCAGGTCAAGAAAATATGATCATATTACCCCAAATTTACAGTCTCTGCATTGGCTACCTATTAAGTTCCATATCAGTTACAAATTATAATTTCTTACCTATAAAGCCCTAAATGGTTTAGCTCCTGCATACCTAACTAGGCTTATACCACGCTACAATCCATCACGCTCCCTAAGGTCACAAAACGCTGGACTTTTGGTAGTTCCTAGGATAGCAAAGTCCACTAAAGGAGGTAGAGCTTTTTCACATTTGGCTCCCAAACTCTGGAATAGCCTTCCTGATAATGTTCAGGGTTCAGACACACTCTCTCTGTTTAAATCTAGATTAAAAACACATTTCTTTCACAAAGCATTCACATAATGCAACTCATAATTTGTGACTGCAGTTGTATCTGATCAAATGTGCATTCTTATTCTTTAACTTGGGTTAAACTAATTAATTTTACTTTGTTGAAACAGCAGCTATGCTAATGATGTCTCTATTTGTTTCTTTGTTTCTGCTGGGATTTATATCCCGTGGTAACTAGGATTTACACAAGCTCCAGTCTGGACCCACAACACCTGAGAAGAGATGATGCTGACCCCTCAGAGGACCTCAGATGATGCTAACCCCGAAACAACATGCAAAACTAACCAATATTGCTTCTTATTATGCAATACTATGCTACTTCAAGGGATAGTTCACCCAAATAGCAAAATTAGGATATTAAAGGGTTGGTTCTTTAATAACTCACCCTCATGTCATTCCAAACCAGTAAGGCCTCCATATATCTTCGGAACAGAGTTTAAGATATTTTAGATTTAGTCCGAGAGCTCTCAGTCCCTCCATTGAAACTGTGTGTACGGTATACTGTCCAGAAAGGTAAGAAAAACATGATCAGAGTAGTCCATGTGACATCATAGGGTCAGTTAGAATATTTTGAAGCATCGAAAATACATTTTGGTCTAAAAATAGCAAAAACTACGACTTTATTCAGGATTGTTTTCTCTTCCGTGTCTGTTGTGAGAGAGTTCAAAACAAAGCAGTTTGTCATATCCGGTTCGCGAACGAATCATTAGATGTAACCGGATCTTTTTGAACCAGTTCACCAAATTGAACTGAATCGTTTTAAACGGTTCGCATCTCCAATAGGCATTAATCCACAAATGACTTAAGCTGTTAACTTTTTTAAGAATCAGTTCAGTTCAGACGCTCTGTGCGTCAGTCTTCATCCAAAAACATCCGCTGTCGTATCAGGCAATGACTTTGCAGGCAGCGCTTTTGCACGAAGGCCCTTCACAAAACTGATTTTGGACAGGCTTCTGAGGCAGCGTAATGGTTTAATGATCTACAGCCAAATATAGAGAGCTTTGGTGATAACTAAGTCGATATTTCATTACTGCAATATTGATTTCTTGCTAGAAATTACATCAAAAGTGGAAAACGTTGATCAGAAACATACATTTACACACAAACTGACCAAGGACCACAACTTTCAGACACCATCTTTATTTTTTTTTTACTCAAATTTGAAAGTTTTAAAATTATTTCTGAGAAAAAAAAATCTCTCTCAAAATACTTTGAATAAAAAACTTTCAAATATATATTTTTTGCTGTCAATCTGAAAACATTTTCTCAAAAAAAAAAAAAGTGTTTCTCTCTGTTACGGCCCACAACCATTTCAAGACTCGTGAATTTTAAGGACACAGGCCGAACATATAAAAAAGAATCACAACCCCTGATGTGAGTTCCAAGACATCTCTATTTAATTAAGAGTATTCAAATCAAACATTCACAAATAATATTTATAAGAAAGAAAACAATCTAATGGATGATAAGGAAAACAATCAGTTCATGGGTAGGGAAGCTAAGAAAACAGTCCCCTAACTACACCTGTTCTCGGAATAAAGTTCTTACCTGACTACCGAAAAATAAAAACAGGTGAGTCTTCCGGACATCTGCTTCCCTCGCTCAGTTCTTACTAAATAAACAAATGTGAACTAATAAATAAATACATACACTACCCGCAACTGAGAAGTAAGAAATATACCAAATCTCAAAACACAACTTTATACGTTAAACCCAAGCTTAACATAAAACAAACAAAACCGCCTCCAAGAGGCGATGAGAGACGCTGGTGAATGGGAAGCGGAGCAACAGAGAGAGAGAGACACGCCATTGCCGTCTCGGAGCCTTTTATCCGGTATCCCCGATGAAGTCATATAATTCTCACAAAAGAATCCTCCCACAACGCCACCTACGGACTCAAAAATAAATATCACACAGATACACATAACACCCTCACCCTTAAGTGAATAAATTGTAGAAACAATCTTTCTTACCCGTTTCCTTTTTGCTTTTACCCTCTCTTTTTAACAGAAAGGGGGGAAAAAACAATTTATTCCTATTAGACACGTGATAAAGCGTCAGCAATAACATTATCTTTACCACAAATGTGTTGAATATCTAGTTCAACGTCTGTAAAAACAAACTCCAAAGCATCAGACGTTGGTTGTTGTTTTTCATCTGGTCCAGGAAGACTAATGGGTTATGATCGGTGTAAATAATCAACGGATACGAAACAGAATTCAATTTTCGTGAAAAAGAGCAAACGGGATGCTCAACACCAGTCTGATGTAACGGATATGCAGGTCATCGATTCATGGGTTCTGAACTAATGAATCACGGTTCGTTGAATCTAAAACAATGCAAACAAAATGTAACAAAAACTATGGACTCTCTCTTTTCTAGCACATTAAATAAAGTTGCTCCTTTACGCTTAAGGAAGGTTAAGGAAAACAGTTTGACACCCTGGTATAATGAGCATACTCGCACCCTAAAGAGAGCAGCCCGAAAAATGGAGCGCAGCTGGAGGAAAACAAAACTAGAGGTATTTTGTATTGCTTGGTGGGAAAGTAACATATCCTACAGAAAAGCATTAAAAACTGCTAGATCTGATTAGTTTTCTTCTCTTTTAGAAGAAAACAAACATAACCCCAGGTATTTATTCAATACAGTGGCTAAATTAACGAAAAATAAAGCCTCAACAAGTGTTGACATTTCCCAACACCACAGCAGTAATGACTTTATGAACTACTTTACTTCTAAAATCGATACTATTAGAGATAAAATTGCAACCATTCAGCCGTCAGCTACAGTATCACATCAGACAGTGCACTATAGACCACCTGAGGAACAGTTCCACTCATTCTCTACCATAGGAAAGGAAGAATTGTATAAACTTGTTAAATCATCTAAACCAACAACATGTATGTTAGACCCTATACCATCTAAGCTCCTAAAAGAGGTGCTTCCAGAAGTCATAGATCCTCTTCTGACTATTATTAATTCCTCATTGTCATTAGGATATGTCCCCAAAACCTTCAAACTGGCTGTTATTAAGCCTCTCATCAAAAAAAAACACAACCTGACCCCAAAGAACTAGTTAATTATAGACCAATCTCGAATCTCCCTTTTCTGTCCAAGATACTAGAAAAGGTGGTATCCTCACAATTATATTCCTTCTTAGAGAAAAATGGTATATGTGAGGATTTCCAGTCAGGATTTAGACCGTATCATAGTACTGAGACTGCTCTCCTTAGAGTTACAAATGATCTGCTCTTATCATCTGATCGTGGGTGTATCTCTCTATTAGTTTTATTGGATCTTAGTGCTGCGTTTGACACAATTGACCACAACATTCTTTTGCATAGACTTGAACACTTTTTTGGCATCAGTGGAAGTGCATTAGCATGGTTTAAATCGTACTTATATGACCGTCATCAGTTTGTAGCAGTGAATGAAGATGTATCCTATCGATCACAAGTGCAGTTTGGAGTACCTCAAGGCTCAGTACTAGGGCCGCTACTCTTCACGCTTTATATGTTACCCTTGGGAGATATCATCAGGAAACATGGTGTTAGCTTTCACAGTTATGCTGATGATACTCAGCTCTATATTTCTTCGCGGCCCGGTGAAACACTCCAATTTGAAAAACTAATGGAATGCATAGTCGATATAAAAAACTGAATGATGAGTAATTTCTTACTGCTAAATTCTGAAAAAACAGAGGTGTTAATTATAGGACCTAAAAACTCAGAAATCAGAAATGTTAATCCATGCATTTATGACCTCAAGGTTAGATTATTGTAATGCTTTATTGGGTGGTTGTTCTGCACGCTTAGTAAACAAACTACAGCTAGTCCAAAATGCAGCAGCAAGAGTTCTTACTAGAACCAGGAAGTATGACCATATTAGCCCGGTCCTGTCAACACTGCACTGGCTCCCCATCAAACATCGTATAGATTTTAAAATATTGCTTATTACTTATAAAGCCCTGAATGGTTTAGCACCTCAGTATTTGAATGAGCTCCTTTTACATTATAATCCTCTACGTCCGCTACGTTCTCAAAACTCAGGCAATTTGATAATACCTAGAATATCAAAATCAACTGCGGGTGGCAGATCCTATTCCTATTTGGCGCCTAAACTTTCGAATAACCTACCTAACATTGTTCGGGAGGCAGACACACTCTTGCAGTTTAAATCTAGATTAAAGACCCATCTCTTTAACCTGGCATACACATAACATACTAATATGCTTTTAATATCCAAATCCGTTAAAGGATTTTTAGGCTGCATTAATTAGGTAAACCGCAACCGGAAACACTTCCCATAACACCCTATGTACTTGCTACATTGATTAGAAGAATGGCATCTACGCTAATATTTGTCTGTTTATCTCTTGTTCCGAGGTCACCGTGGCCACCAGATCCAGTCTGTGTCCAGATCAGAGGGTCACTGCAGTCACCCGGATCCAGTACGTATCCAGACCAGATGGTGGATCAGCACCTAGAAAGGACCTCTACATCCCTGAAAGACAGCGGAGACCAGGACAACTAGAGCCCCAGATACAGATCCCCTTTAAAGACCTTGTCTCAGAGGAGCACCAGGACAAGACCACAGGAAACAGATGATTCTTCTGGACAATCTGACTTTGCTGCAGCCTGGAATTGAACTACTGGTTTCGTCCGGTCAGAGGAGAACTGGCCCCCCAACTGAGCCTGGTTTCTCCCAAGGTTTTTTTCTCCATTCTGTCACCGATGGAGTTTCGGTTCCTTGCCACTGTCGCCTCTGGCTTGCTTAGTTGGGGTCAGTTCATCTACAGGGATATCGTTGACTTGATTGCAAATAAATGCACAGACACTATTTAACTGAACAGAGATGACATAACTGAATTCAATGATGAACTGCCTTTAACTATCATTTTGCATTATTGACACTGTTTTCCTAATGAATGTTGTTCAGTTGCTTTGACGCAATGTATTTTGTTTAAAGCGCTATATAAATAAAGGTGACTTTGACTTTGACAAACCCAAAACTTGTAGATTTTGAATTCAGGCATATAAACCCAACTTTTTCTAAGCTAAAGGCCTGGCCTAAATTATTTACGACACTGGACGAGACATTCCAAAGTCACGTGAGCAGCCTCAAAGGAGAAACGAAACACATTCCACAAGACACACACACACATAAGCACACACACACAAACAAACTTTTATTTATGCTCGTTGTGTAAGTCCTTAATAATATGTATCTTGAATAGGTTTGCTTTGCATAAAATGAGCTAAAAGGACTGACCCAGGAAGCTCTTACTCTCTCTTACTCTTGACTCCGACTCTTACTCTCATGGCTCCTTCGGGAGCTTTCATCTCCGTGTTTTCGTTTCTTTTCATTACTAAGTTTATTCACCTATTCGCCTCTCCACACGAGGAAGACAAATTCTGAAACATTGCTTTGTTGAACCTTTCAAATGTACTGCGCGATTCCGCAGCAGCATTGAAAGACACGAGAGAACATGCCTAGCTACACAGGACCACGCTCACGCTGTTCACAAGCACTCTGGTCTGGAGTCACAAAGAGACACATCAGCCCGGAAGACATGAGAGAACATGCCCAATCACAAAGAGACACATGCAAGTATCATTCTCTATGGAGTTTTAAATGCTGCTTAAAGTTTGTCTATGATTTGATTCATTGTTGTCTTTCAAGGGTTACTGTCTGTGAGTTTGCATAACTGAGGGCGTGATTCTGTGATCACACCTATTCTCTCATTCATCTTCTCTCACTCATTCTCTCCCTCTCTCCCTCTCTCCCTCATTTGGATTCCGTTATGTCTTGTACAAAGTTTACTGTCTATATTGCCGTAAGCGTATTTACCCTGTGTGATTTGTAGTTTGATGTATTATTAGTTCAATTATTAAAAACCAATGTATATTCATGATTGCCTCTGACTGAAACGCTCACTTCACGAGTCAATGAAATGTCTGATCTTTAGCTACAAGCTCTTTACTTTTTAGTAACCTAAATTTCATAATGATAGGATAATGTTTTCATGGCCAGAGAATATTTTTCCTTGAATTATAAGAAGTGATAACTTTATTGAAAATTGATAAGTTAATCTTACGGCCGTTTGCTGGACAAACCACTGTTTGATTTGCGGTAATTTACAGTAAGAGATATCACTTTAATTGATATGAAGAATGGAATATTGACATATTAATGAGTAAATTACAGTGCCTTGTAATGAGTTATTGATAAATGCAATTGAGCTATTTTTCATCTTCAATAATCTTAATGTAACTGTCATATGAGATATATATATTAATCATATTCCTGATTATTCAAATTCCCTATATATCATTTGAGTTAATTATTATGTACAACCCAGTGCGGCTACATATTATTTGGTGAAGGAACGCGCGGATTTCAAACTTCGTTTTGTGAGCAATCCAGTTCAATCTGTGTATATGGTTATTAATAATTTCTGCACACGCGCTATGAAATTATGTACTTGTGAGATAAGTCGCAAGACGCGAACTAACTCCTAACTGACTGAGGCAAAAAGCTGATAAGTCAACACGTTAGGTATTTATAGAAACGTAACAGTATAGTCACTGTTATTTTAATGAAAGTAAACTGCAATATAATTTTAAAAAGTCTCCTGTTAAGAAAGACCAAGATCTCTCTGCTGTGAGAACATTTTAATATTAATAAACCGCCAATTAAAAAGACGAAGAAATGTCTTTTTTTCCCTAGGGGCGAAGACGTAAACCTGGACAGGGCAATGCTCTCCTGTTTCAGTTAAAAGGCCTTGTTTATTAAATATCGTTTTTGAATTCGTGGTGAACCACAGTGATATTCAAAAATAAACGATAAAAACTCCTGGTCTAAAATTGGCTTAGCTACCCGATTGTAAACCTAAAATATTTCAATCATAGGTGCTATTTTGATAAATGTTTATGGGAGTCAACAGATGAAAAATTCCTGTTGTGCACATTTGGGCTTAGTGCAATGAAAAGAATCCTGCCTTAACGCTCTTGTGCAGTATCACCAAATCAGCGCTGATGAGCGCACAGAGTTTAGATCACGTTGAAGTCGGTTGTAATTCCGCTTAGTAAACACCAGAGGGCGTTATTTGTTTAGAAGTTCAAAATTACGCCCTGCCTTCTGATGTCAGCCTGCATGAGTGCAATTACGCCATCTCGTGGCCGTTTCAGATAATGTGCTCACTGCTAAATCTCTATTCCCTTGTGTTTTATTGAATTAGATGTCTAAATTCTCAATAATTATTTGCATTTACAGCTTTTCTTGTGTGAATATTATTTCAGGTTAGACAATTTGACTGTTTACATTTACTTTGAGTTTGGTTCAAACATGATTTGAATTAAAATTTAAATTGTTTAATAGTGTAAATCTAGATGTTTCAGGTCAACCACTGATTGACCCACTTAAAAGGAAGTAAGCCATCTAGTGGCAGTCTCCTGTTAAATCGACTAACAGCTCTCAGCTCTCTTTTCAATTCTGTTTTGAATTGCATATGTCTACTTTTACCCTTTTTGATTAATTTCATAATTATTAATGATACCTTACTGTTATCATTGGTTATTATAAGATATTATTCAGATTTTCCTTTTAATTCTTCTTACATGCTTATTTTAAATTTTGATTTAAACCAGTTTTGAATTTTTAATTTGAATTAAGTTTTCTGCTCACCAGGTTGAGCACAGAGAGGGAGTACGCCCCCTTGTGGTGAAAACCAGCTACTACTTCTCCCGTGTTTCATTCCTGTCTTGTTATTTTGATTTTTATTCTTTTTCTTCTCTCTTTTGGCTTAGGTTATTTTTGATAATTACCATCATTATCATAATGTTTTGTTTTTGTTTTGGTAAAGCTGTTACTAGGTTAAGCTGTTACCTCTCATTTCTACATATATATTTACTCAGTTGATGTTAAACAAACCAAACCTTGAGAGTTTTTGGGGAGCGCCGGAGAGGTTGACCAAGCCACTGGTTTCCACCTGAATGGCTTCAATTCACCCAGGTGAACCAAATGTGATAAAACCCATCCACTTATTATAAGCCACAGAATATTAGATATTCCCCTGTATATATTTTTAAGTGTTTGACCCATTGCTTCTTCAAGCCACACCATCTTTCTAGGTTTCCTACTCAGATAGCACCACTCACCTGTTGGCCCTATCGTAAAATCTAGCAGTAGGCTTCGGCCTCCTTATTCTCACTAACACATTGTGTTACTATTGTTTTTCTCATTTCAAGTGTTGTTTCACTTTGATATTTTTTCTATCCTCTGTTCTGTTGTGATTTGTTTCTTTCATTTCACATAGAGACAGTAACCTGTGAGAGCCACCAAAGAAGCTAAATAGTAGAGCGACAACCAGCAGCCGGTGTCATCACGCGACCCACTAGGCTACTGCCTGTCAAATCTCCATTTCAGGTCCTTCGTTGACCCAAGTAAATTGGCTACTGAACTGTCTGACTGTTTGCATCAGTTAGCCCCAAAATTCTCATAAATGGCACAGCCAGTATGAATATAGCTCATTAACCTTAGAACAAACTTGCATTGGTCTTTTTGTGTGTGTGCTGTGCTTCTCTTATCGACAGGGAGTCAGGATGTTCCAGTCATCCAGTCCAGCAGTCCACGGGGGCCACCTCTCGACATGGTTGAAAGCAGTGACGACCCCCTTCCTGCCCAAGGACGCCAGTAACCTGCAGCACCCAGAGCAACTAGACACCGAGCTAGATGAACTGATGGCACACGATCCAACCCAAAGCGACTACTACAAAGAACTCGCCAGGATCCTCGGAAGCCTAGTTCACATTCTCGTTGCCCAGGCACGGCTCAGCGAACGGAGCAACATCGACCTTAAACAGCAAGCAGCAACGCTTAAGCTTCAAGCGGAGGAGGCCTGGACGGACCGGGCCCGAACCCAGAGTCGCCTTGATCAGCTCCTCCTCGAGACCCAAAACCAGCGCGAGAAAGAGGACGACACAGATCCAGAGCTACAGAAAGAAGTAGAAAGACCAAACAATGCCCTGCAAGATCTTCGCCTCGACACCGATCAAAGAGAACAGCTGGAGAGAGAAGCCAGAAAAGAACTCAACAAAAAACTCCAGCAAGGTGATGCTCTCCTAAAAAGAGCAGAGACTGAACTGAAAGAAAGAGACTCTAAAACCTGAGCCTGCAAAACACACTTGCAAGCGGCCCGAGCTAAAATCAACGAGCTTACTCTGCAGAGAGACGAGCTCCAAGATGAACTTGACACTGTTCACACTAGGGGTGTGCACGGATAGTCGAACATTCGAATATTCGTTCTGCTCTAATTATTCGATAAATAAAAATGATATTCGAATTTCGTAAAAAAAAAAAAAAAAGTTCTCAATTAAACCGAATTTGGTCCCTTTCTGTGATTCTCCAAGGCATATTTGAAGATGTATGCAAGAAAAAAATAATTAATGAATGAATAAGGGGCCGTTCACATATCACGCCTAAAAACGCATGGAAAACGCTAGGCGCGCCACTTTCTCCTTCTTTCCAAAGCGCTCGGGCAGAAGCGCTCCCGAGGCGTCTGTCATTGCTAAGCAACAATGACGCGCTCTTTCCATGAAGATGCAGAAATTTCAGCAAAGCATAAATGGATTTGCAGCACAAAAAAATCGCTTTCAGTAGCTCTGCTACTAAATTTATTTCAAAATGGCAATCCATATACAGATATAATCAGCTGTTTCTTCATCTTGGTCAGCCAACGTTGTTAAGGGAAAGGATGAAGCTGATTGGTTAGTTCTTGTCACATGACTTGCGGTTTACTTGCGGCTCTCTGAAAAGTTGAGATGTTTTTAACTCGATGTGGTGCGGACGCACTTGGAAAAAACGGGCGCGTCGCACCGCGTGCACATCGCGACCGCGTCGCTTCCATTATGAGCGCACATACCGCACGCCTACATTGGAAATAACGAACTTGAGACGCGATATGTGAATGGCCCCTAAGAACTGCGGTCTTCCTACTTCAAATATACCATGGAGAATCACAGAAAGTGACCGAATTCAAGAACATTGTTGTGGCATCTCTCAAGCAACGAAACACCGCTAACTTGGAGAATGCAGTGAAAACTCTCTTCTCGCGTCTGCCCTAGACCCTCAGCACAAACATCTCAGGTTACTCCATGAAAACATGAAAGAAGTGAGTCCCGCCAACGTCTGTGCCCGTCAGAGTGCGTTTTCTCCGCGGCCGGCCTTATTGTTAACAGACTAAGGAGCCGACTTTCCTCCGATCATGTTTACATGCCTGTATTTCTTAACAAGAACATGTAAAACAATAGAAAAAAAGAAAAAAAGATTTGCTGACAGTTTAAAAGTTTCAACGTTAAGTGTAGGCTACGTTCTACAATAGCCTAATTGCTGCAGGCTGCTTTACGTTTTTTCTTTAACTTTTTCTTTTTTCTTTGTTAACTTTTTTTTTTTTTTGCTTTTAATTTGTACTTTTGTTTGCTTGCACGCATTGTTAAAGGTTTTCAGCTACAAAATACGATGTGTGATGTTAAAGTTTATTGTGTGTATGCTTGTTCAAAATGACGGAAACAATAAATGTTGTCTGTCTCATTAAACTTAATTTAAATAAACAAATATTCGAATATCCGTTTTTTGTGAGCTCAAATATTCGAATGTGATATTTGCGGAAAACGCCCATCCCTAGTTCACACAGAACTGAAACAATCTCACGGATTACAGAGTGGCTGGATCGGAGAAACGCACACCACAGAGTTTCTCACGGCCCGCCACTCCAACCCTTTCAGCCAAGAACCCAGAGCTGAAAAAGGGGGTGTAAGCTCACGGCTCAAGAAATCACCAGCCAACAACGGAGGGGGGAGAACCCTTCCAGAGAACGCATGCCACTAAACCCTGCACAGCTCACCGAGAACTTAACAAGCTAGCCAGAAGCATCCCTACGTTCAATCCAGATCCTGCAGGAGGACATGATGTTCACGCTTATTTACAAGACATTGACTTTAACTTGCAAACTGTCACCAATGTGACAGATGTGAACACATTGTACCTGTTAAAAATCACGCCCAGCCGTGATGTGCATAGTTTTCTGGATCGTCAACCAGAGACTGTCAAAGTGGACTACCAGCAACTGCTACAAACTTTGATTCTTGAATTCTCTGATCCAGACTCAGACAATGGGCTCCTTATTGCTATGGACCTCAAACAGGGCCGACTTGAAAACCCACAGACTTTCTGTAGTTAGCTACGAAAAGCCTACTTCGGAGCATGCAACGAACCAGGTATGGAACAGGATGTCGACTTAAAAACTCTGTTCCTCCAAAACCTACATGCCAGTTGGAGTTTTCATCTCAGAGTCCCAGCGTGTCCACGTAACATGACTACACAAGACTTACGGAACTTAGCCCACAAAGCTTGCACCAAGCAAAAGACTATTTATGAAAAGACTGTGAAAAACCCCAAAATCTCTGTCTCTGAGCACTGCTTGGAGTTAACCCTAGAGGGCGCCCCACAACACCACAGTCACAGACCTTTTAATAGAGAGTCAATACCGTTCCAAGCCAGCAGAGGGCAACACAATCGTGGTGGTGCTCGTCCAAAGCACCAGAACGAGCGCTCTGAAAGATTCTGGGACCGGCGACCCAAAAAGAGCCGATCCCCACCGTCCAGGACACAAAGCCCCGACAGCCGGCAGTGGAACCACTCTCGACATGACACTGGTAAGCTCAATCCTGAGCCCATGTCAGAAAAACACAGGGCAGCCACGTCTGAGACAGCAGAGATCCTGAGAGTGCTAAAAGAGCTTCTGTACATGAAAACTCGCAAGGAAGACAAGGAAGATGAACCAGACATCTTATGTCTAAGCATAAGAACTTCAACCAACACCCTGTCTAACTGCCATCTGTATGAGCCAAGCACCCAGAACAATGCTCGTCATCCACAGACCACAGAGCTAACTGTCACATCACAAGGTGACAACATCACCCAAGCTCCACAGCTGACAGCTGCACACCCTGAACGAGACAGCACAGGTCTTCACACCAGGTACCACAAACACAAGGTACCAGAAAATGATGCTTTGACTACCTGCCTTCGCAGCGAGCTACACAAGACAGGTCCTAACCACCCATCGATCGTCACACCTGCCCTGATGCCAACATTCCTGGGCAGCCTTGTCGAAAAGGAGGTGGGCCGAAAGGGAGTGAGCATGGAAGACCTGATCGACACAGGATTAAACCTTACGGTGATCTCATCCCACCTTTTCAAAAGACTCCAATTTGAAGCTAAGAGACAAGATCAAACTCTTACACCTCAAACTTGTGAACTGAATGTACAGTCGTACAGCCAGAATGACATCCGGTTTGAACAGGCTGCTTCCATTTACCTGACAACCGGTCCAATGAGTCTAGTGCATCCTATTTATGTCTCACCAATGAACACTCATGCATTTCTCATCGGCAAAGACCTGCTAGACCACTTTGACCCTTTACTGAACTTCAAACAGCTAAAAGCCTTTGCTCAAGTGCGAGAACCTCTTTCCTTCCAGCCACACAGGTTGCCAGAGCCAGACTGTCAGGTCACAGAGGTCACGGGAACTCCAACAGAGCCAGACTGCCAGGTCACAGAGGTCACGGGAACCCCAGCAGCCAGCCATGGGTACACAGCCCCTACGACAGACAAAAGCTCAAGCTCAAGTTCAAGCCTCTGCACCTTAGTCAACGAACAGGGTACGGTGGTACCAGCTTACACCAAAGGGGTCGCTGTTCGGCTCAACCTGCAAAGTGGTCAAACCTTAAACCACACGCTGGGTTTGTTCCAATCCTCACCTGAATGTGTGGAACTCGGACTCACACTTGAAGCCACACCCCTCACTGAAGTGTCATCTAGTATAGTCTACATCCTGTGCAACAACTGCACGGCAACTGACATCAACATTCCCAAGGCCTACCGGCTGGGATGGCTAGTGAGCCATGACTTTAAAGACTTTGAACTTGTACCACCTGTCATTGAGCCCATTCCACCTGCACTGATACCCGAAGGGAGTACAAACAACACATTGTTCACTGCACCCTTCAAATTCATCGGCATCACATCTGTCATGTCGGTGAGCAAAGACCAGGTGTGTGGAATGGATCCGACAGATGACCAACACCTCGCAGTATACACAGTCTCCCACCAGAACGTCAGCGAGACTGATGAAGCTGCTACAATTCTCAATACCAAACTGACGGATGACACACCGACGGAGGAGCCTTACACAGGTTTTCAATCTCAAGTGCAGCAAATTCTACAAGATGCTCATGCACTTCAGAGCGATACAGATCGCCAAAGACTCAGAAAAGTTCTTTATAAGCTCAAAGAATCCTGTGCCAAAGACTCTTTAGACTGTGGTCTTACCAACCTACACACGGTGCGCATACCTACGCACCCTGATGCTCCTCCCACTTTTATCAAACAGTACAAGATTCCCATCGCCTCACACGAAACAGTGCAGGAGATCATTGAATCTATGCTTGAGAAAGGTGTCATCCCGTCCACGCAACAGCACCTACTCAGCCCCCATCTGGCCCGCCCTCAAAACTAACTGCGAGGGGTGACCCACCATTGACTACAGGAAACTGAATCAACAGGTGCCGCTGTCACGATGGCACAAGACCCAGCTGGAACAAGAAATGCCCCTAAACCAGAGGAGCCACAATCTTCCCTACACTTGATGTGGCCTCTGGATTCTGGACCATTCCGGTGCACCCGGAAAACCAACACAAGCTGGCATTCACATTTGGCAACCGACAGTTCACCTTCAACAGGTGTCCATTCGACTATGCCAACTCACCAGCTGAATTCAACATCTGTTTGAACAAAGCCTGTACAGACTAACTATGCTAGACTCAGTTTCGTGTGCCACCTTCCATGCTGTAAACAGAATGGTTTCAAAACTGCAAACAACAAGCCCGTCAAACACCAACACCTGTTCCAGCAATGTGATAACATCACAAAAACACACAATGTGACTGTGTACTGGAAGAAGGTAAAAGGACACTCGAAGCTACCAGGTCTAGACAAGGACTTAAAAGATCAAACTCACACCCTTGCCAAAACTGGCGCACTAAACAACAGGCTGTGGTCACTCCCAACTCACCCACCCACATTCAGGGTTGAAGTGATTACACACAGCATAAGAACTTTACTAGCTAAACTGCCTACCTCAGAAACGCTTACGCTTGCTCCATTGTCTACACAGACCAACATAGCGGACATGCAGGCTTCTGAAACCTCCATAATGACTTTGCTTTACCACCTCTCAGACCCCTCCATCAACCCTGGCAACCAGTCTACAGTCACTGACATCAAACGCCCCAGACCACTGCATGATACAAAGGACATGCTGCGTGCACAGAAAAACATTGTGGGTTGTGCACCGTCTGACATCACAATGCCACGGCTTGTAATGCCATGGAGCAAAAGGGGGACAATGCCAATATATTTCCATGACGCATCATGTGCTGCACCACGCAGCACCAGAGCCACTGACAAGACACTGAAGCAAGCGTCATGCCAGCAGCAAGATGTGGCAAAACATGGGCCAGGGCGAGCTAAACCTAGTCGCCGCCCATGAAGCAAAGAGACTGCCCTGTCCAACGAAAGACAGCCCTCGCTTGTTTCTTCCTCCCCTTTCTTTCTCCCTGTTATCTGTACCAGGATGCTGCTATGGTTTGCCTTGCTGTGCTGTCAGCCAAAGAGAGGACAGCTGCCACTGAGAGAACCACTGAGACTCCTGATCACCGACGACAGGGCACACTACCCCAGCACTGTAACCCAATACAGCTGGACAGGGGTCCGATGGAGAGAGGCTGATGTCAAACACATGTTCAGCCAACATGAGAAAGTGACTGTTACACAAATGGAGTCAGGTGGACACCACCACCGCTCCAAACAGTTCCCGGGAGCTTTGCTCAGAGCCGCTGCTGCCGCCAGAACGTTTAACATTGGTATGTCCAGTGTCAATGCAGCGAACCAGACCGTAAACTCCATGAAACCGCTGTTTACTGTCTTCCAGAATGACTTTACCCAGACCCAGCTGGTTACAGCGTTAACGACAGACATGCCCCCCAGATACAGATCTCCTGTAAAGACCTTGTCTCAGAGGAACACCAGGAAAAGACCACAGGAAACAGATGATTCTTCTGCACAATCTGACTTTGTGCAGCCTGGAATTGAACTACTGGTTTCGTCTGGTCAGAGGAGAACTGGCCCCCCAACTGAGCCTGGTTTCTCCCAAGGTTTTTTTCTCCATTCTGTCACCGATGGAGTTTCGGTTCCTTGCCGCTGTCGCCTCTGGCTTGCTTAGTTGGGGACACTTCATCTACAGCGATATCGTTGACTTGATTGCAAATAAATGCACAGACACTATTTAACTGAACAGAGATGACATAACTGAATCCAATGATGAACTGCCTTTAACTATCATTTTTGCATTATTGACACTGTTTTCCTAATGAATGTTGTTCAGTTGCTTTGACGCAATGTATTTTGTTTAAAGCGCTATATAAATAAAGGTGACATGCTGTGGGAGGTTAGCTCCTCCAGTGACAGCCTAACCACGGGTAAAACCCCACCATACATGATACCCTTAAGCCTTGTGCTAACTGTGCTGGCTTATGTCATCACCTCGCCAGCTGACCTGCTACAAATACACCTGGCCAACTCTCTGGATAACGCCATCCTACTGCACGTCAATCCCAAACAGAGAGAAGTGAATGTGCTCCTGAACCAACCCATCAGCGAGTCAAGCCAAGTCTACAGACTTAAAGACATTGTCAGTGTCAGGTTGTGGAAAAGCAACACCCACACCAAGACACACATTCCAGATGTGGTGGCCTACCACGACAGCGACACACAGCTGTACCTGGCCCCAAACCTGCACATGTGTACTTTGACCAAAGACATTCATTATCTCTGCCTTAGCAAACTCTTCCTCATACACAACACTGAAGGAATCTGCGGGTGCAACCCCTGGTCAGCCACACACGCTGCCCTGCTGAAGCCAAGCCTCGTACACAAGTCACAGAAACGCAAGCAGAGATTGTAGGTGACAGATGGCTCGTCAACACTCCTGTGCGCACAGCTACACTGACCTACGACCAGCATGACACTGCCACCCGTGTCAACCTGCTTGACCAGAGCATGTGGATTCAAGTACCGAAAGGTGCCACCCAACACATTGACATTACTCCCGTCGACACAGCCCTCCAAGCACTCTCTCGAAAGCCCGTTCTGAACCCATCATCTGAGGGTCCGAGCCTGGACTGCTGCCGACACTGCACGGTGCATCTCCACTGTCATTGGTCACACCCTGATCCTTGGCGTGACCTTCATCCTATACAGGAGACTCAACGAGATGCAAACCTCTACAGCCAAACTCACGACAGCCGTGGCTGGAGGTCTCCGATGGAATCCCCGGAAAGGGGGTGCCAAGTCAAAGACACCACCAAACCTCATCAAGCTGAATCCTCAGCTCCAGGAACCACCTGCCATCATGATCCACCTGCTACATGACCATCATGATTCACCTGTCATCTGCCCATCCTGATGATTGCCGTCCGATGATGTCCACACAGGGACTTCATCCGACGGAAAGGGGGGATGTAACAGATATGCAGGTCATCGATTCATGGGTTCTGAACTAATGAATCACGGTTCGTTGAATCTAAAACAATGCAAACCCAAGACTTGTAGATTTTGAATTCAGGCATATAAATCCAACTTTTTCTAAGCTAAATGCCTGGCGCCAGCCTGGCTGGATTTAAATTATTTACGACACTGGACGAGACATTCCAAAGTCACGTGAGCAGCCTCAAAGGAGAAACGAAACACATTCCACAAGACACACACACACATAAGCACACACACACAAACAAACTTTTCTTTATGCTCTTTATGTAAGTCCTTAATAATATGTATCTTGAATAGGTTTGCTTTGCATAAAATGGTTAATCCTTGTTATGTGAGGATTACAAGTTGCTAATTTATAAATTGGAAATGTTTCTCCTAATTTTAATGTTCACAAATAGAATCATGAGTTGTAACCCTACCCCCCTGCCCAGGTCTTTATAACCTAACAAACAGGACAGGAAAGCTAACTCTTAGAAAAGAGAATAGTACCCTTTTATTTTAGTACTGTATTCTAAATGTATTAAGTATTGCTTTTTGGTGCATTAGATGTTTTCCATAATCAAAAATTGGAGTATCTACAATTTTATCGTGTGTTAATCTTTAAATGTGTGCAATTCTGCATATGAATGTAACGTTGTGTTTCTATCAGTTATATATGTAATTTTTGGTATCTTTGGAATTGTCATGTTGTGACCCAACTATCCACCTATATGAAAGGTGTGTAAAATGTATTAATCTGGAATTACGAACTTGCTAGAATATCACTGCTGAAATCTGATAAGCCAGAATTTATTAGAGTGGGTGTTTCCCCAGAGACAAAGGAACTTTTTCCCGCTTCAGATCGCGGACGTTCATTGGTTGTTCACGCGAACAGAGGCGTGAACCAGTCGAGCTATAAGGACTGACCCAGGAAGCTCTTACTCTCTCTTACTCTTGACTCCGACTCTTACTCTCCTTCGGGAGCTTTTATCTCCGTGTTTTCGTTTCTTTTCATTACTAAGTTTATTCAACTATTCGCCTCTCCACACAAGGAAGACGAATTCTGAAACATTGCTTTGTTGAACCTTTCAAATATACCGCAGCAGCATTGAAAGACACGCGAGAACACGCCTAGCTACACAGGACCACGCTCACGCTGTTCACACGCACGCTGGTCTGGAGTCACAAAGAGACACATCAGCCCGGAAGACACGAGAGAACATGCCCAATCACAAAGAGACACATGCAAGTATCATTCTCTATGGAGATTTAAATGCTGCTTAAAGTTTGTCTATGATTTGATTCGTTGTTGCCTTTCAAGGTTTACTGTCTGTGAGTTTGCATAACTGAGCGCGTGATTCTGTGATCACACCTATTCTCTCATTCATCCTCTCTCCCTCATTCTCTCTCTCCCTCATTTGGATTCCGTTATGTCTTGTACAAAGTTTACTATATTGTCTATATTGTCATACGCGTATTTACCCTGTGTGATTTGTAGTTTGATGTAATATTAGTTCAATTATTAAAAACCAATATATACTCATGATTGCCTCTGACTGAAACGCTCACTTCACGAGTCAATGAAATGTCTGATCTTTAGCTACAAGCTCTTTACTTTTTAGTAACCTAAATTTCATAATGATAGGATAATGTTTTCATGGCCAGAGAATTTTTTTCTTGAATTATAAGAAGTGATAACTTTATTGAAAATTGAAGTTAATCTTACGGCCGTTTGCTGGACAAACCACTGTTTGATTTGCGGTAATTTACAGTAAGAGATATCACTATAATTGATATGAAGAATGGAATATTGACATATTAATGAGTAAATTACAGTGCCTTGTAATGAGTTATTGATATATGCAATTTAGCTATTTTTCATCTTCAATAATTTTAATGTAACTGTCATATGAGAGATATATATATTAATCATATTCCTGATTATTCAAATTCCCTATATATCATTTGAGTTAATTATTATGTACAACCCAGTGCGGCTACACTGATCTCGTTAGAGAAGTACAGCTCCAGCACCTGTGTCACTTGCGTCACAGCAAGCAAGAACGGAGAGGAGAAATCAGGAGCAAAAAGAATGGGAGAATTGATCAGAAGCGCCTTGATCTTTTCAAAACTCATTTGACACGGTTCTGTCCATTTAAATGGTACTTTTGGACTGAGGAGATCAGTTAAGGGAGAGGCGACAACGGAAAAATTCACACAAAAATTCCTGTAATACCCAACCATGCCCAAGAATCGACGCAAGTAGTGGGCACAGGAAAATGAGTAATAGCCTCCACCTTAGACTCGAGAGGCCGAACTTGACCGCCCCCAACAATCTTTCCCAGATAAGTCACCGTAGCTCGTTCGAACTCGCATTTCGCTAGATTGACTGTAAGATTAGCGTCAGACAGACGACTGAAAAGAACATGAAGTTGTTTAACATGTTCTGACCAGGATGCACTATAAATAACCAAGTCATCCAGATATGCTTCAATGTTGTGCATACCGCCAATAGCACGATTTACTAACCTTTGAAAAGTCGGCGGTGCGTTTCATAGACCAAAAGCCATTACAGTGTAATGCAGAAAATGATCCGGTGTTACAAACGCAGAGATTTCTTTTGCACGATCTGACAGAGGCACCTGCCAGTAACCTTTCAAAAGATTGATTTTGGTGACGAAAGCAGCATTTCCAACATGATCCACACAATCCTCCATACGAGGCTATGGGTAACTATCTGGTTTCATAACAGAGTTAACGAAAGTCGGTACAAAAACGAAACAAGCCGTCTGACTTTTTAACCAACAAACAGGGTGAGCTCCAAGGGCTAAAACTTGGCTCAGCGACGTTATTTTCAAGCATGAAGGTAACTTCTTTTTTCAACTGAGCTAGCTTCTCAGGATTCACCCTATATGCATGCTGTTTTATAGGCATTGAATCGCCAACATCAATATCATGTTCTACCAGCGAAGTACGTGAAGGAACGTCAGAGAACAGATTACCATATGTCTGAATTACATTAATCACGTCAGAGCGTTTGATAACAGTCAAATGAGAAAGAAACGAGTTAAGATTTTGAATTATCTCCGAATTTCTCAACCTTCCCACCACCAACTCTATAGAAGGAAAATCAACATCATCCTCCAGTGTGGTCAGAACGGCGGTACTATCAGAGGTATGCGAGAACAATAGACAGGGCAAAGGTTCAGCACTGGACAGCACCCCATCAGCAGGTAGATCAGCACTGGACAGCGCCTGCTCTTTAACCACCGGAATATCTGTAGGTGAGACGATTAACACAGCCGACTTCACTCTAGACAGATCTGGCTGTCTCTCAAAGTACGGTTTAAGCATGTTAATATGGCACAGACAAGTTTTTTTCTCTCTATCAAGGGTCATTATCACATAATCAAGCTTACTGACCTTCTCCTTCACCTGGTAAGGACCATGATAACGAGCCTGCAGTGCAGATCCAGATACTGGCAACATCACTAACACTTTATCACCAGGAGAAAACCTACGAAGCTTAGCACCACGATCGAAACGTATTTTCATTTGGTGTTGTGACATCTTCAAATTATCTTTGGCTAACTCACATGCACGGTGCAGTTTCAAACGGAACTCTCAAACATAATCAAGAACATTGTTTGTTCTCAGATCATTAGTCCAGTGATCTTTAATCAGCTTTAGTGGGCCACGAACAGTATGACCGAACACTAACTCGGCCGGACTAAAACCTAACGATTCCTGTACTACCTTCCTTACTGCAAACATGACCATAGGCACTCCTTCATCCAAGTCTTTCTGGAACTCTAGACAAAACGCACGAAGCATTGATTTTAAAGTCTGGTGGAACCGTTCGAGTGCCCCTTGGCTTTCTGGATGGTAACAACTTGACGTGCAGTGTTTGATGTGTAGCTGATCTAAAGCCTGTTTAAACACACGCGACATGAAATTCGTACCTTGGTTGGAGTGAATAGTAGGCGGAAGACCAAACAATGAGCAAAACTTGAGAAGTGATTTTACGATCACCGGTGCAGTAATTTTTCCGCAAAGGAATTGCCTCCGGAAAACACGTAGATGTACACATTATTGTCAATAAGTACTGATTACCAGACTTAGTTCGAGGCAAGGGACCGACACAGTCAACCATCACACGCTCAAATGGTTCACCAATGGCTGGAATTGGATATAACGGAGCAGGTGGAATATTTTGATTCGGTTTCCCAATCTTTTGACACACATGACAACTTCGGCAATAACTTGCTACATCTTTTTTCAAGCCAGGCCAGAAAAAATGTCGGATCACACGATCATATGTTTTTTTTACTCCCAAATGACCGGCGAACGGACCGTCACGCACAAGTATCAAGATTTCAGGACGATATGAGGAAGGAACTACTACCTGTTTAACAATCTGCCATTCGTCAGCAGCAGCAGCAGCATTTGATGGTCTCCACTTCCTCATCAGCACACCATCTTCAACAAAGTATCCTTGCGATACACACTCGAGTTGCTCTACAGGAACAACAGCTTCAAAGAGGGATGACATTTTCTCATCTTTCCTCTGTTCAACAATTAGCTGCTCGCGTGACAGAGACAATTTATCAAGCTCCATGGAATGTTCATCTCGTTTCTTGATGGCGATGTCTAAACCATCAACGGAGTTTGAACAAGTCATTTCACCAATATCTGAATTAGAGAGAAACGTATTATTCAAATCAAATTTCCACTCACCTTGTGAAATAGAGCGGGTTACAGCACACACAGGAAATACCTCTGGATATTTCTGAGCCAATTCATCAGGAGTATCACAGGAAAGAGGAACATTTGTTACCTCAGGGCTGGCAAGAACTTTTCCTCCCGCCAAGTCATTCCCCAAAATAAATGTGACATCACGAACGGGAAGACACGGTCGCACTCCAACAACAATGCGGCCGGTAACAAGGGTGGTCTCAATTTCAATTCTGTGCAAAGGCACATTCACAAAGCCCATCTCGAATCCCTGTACCAAGACACTTGAACCAATAGAGCTCTCATTAGACAACGGTAATATTCCTTCTTGAATAAAACTCTGAGCCGCTCCTGTGTCACGAAGTACCCTGACTGGTTTTCGCGAATTTGCATTACCAACCAAAGATACAAATCCGTCCATTATGAACGGGACATACCCCTGTTTTTCACACATGTCAGCCTGTGAAGCTAACGACTCCAGTCCTTCTAATTGTGGTGAGGACATCATCAATAAACCTACCGGTTTAGGGACACTATTTTTCCTTTGAGTACTTTGCACTTTGCAATAATTTGTCCATGTTTCTTGCAATAGAAACAAACGGGTGAGGACATGGATTTGATAGTATTCTCCACCACTTTATCCTCACACGGAGTGCGTTCCAAGATGCGCTTTAACCGTCGACTGTTGCTACCAGGATTTTGTGCAGTACCCAACACAGTCTTATGTGTAAGCACATATTCATCAGCTAGAGCAGCAGCGGCAGAACATTTGAGAACTTTCTGCTCATTTAGATACGTTTCAACGCGTTCTAGTAAACAGTTTTTAAATTCTTCTAAGAGAATCAGTTCACGTAGCTCTTCATAAGTTTTTACTTTCATGGAAGCACACCACCGATCAAACATTGACTCTTTCTCATGAACGAATTCAATGTAGGTCTCATCAGTTTTTCGATGATTACGAAACTTTTGGCGATAAGCCTCAGGAACCAATTCATAAATTCAAAGAACAGCAGCTTTTACTTCTTCATAATCAAGAGACTCCTCCACGGACAAAGAAGAATAAGCTTCCTGGGCTTTCCCCACAAGAACACACTGCAACAACATGGGCCAAAATGTTTTCGGCCACTTAAGATTGATGGCAACCCGTTCAAAAAGAGCAAAAAACTTGTCTACCTCTTTTTCTCGAAAAGGAGGGACCATACGAATATTGCGACCCACATCGAAATCCGAAACATCCGCGGCACCCCTTTCACGAGCTTTCAGCTCGATTTCCTTGAGGCGGCATGCTTGTTCCATCTCAAGCCATTTCAACTCAAGTTCATGTCTCTCACGCTCTCTTCGTCTCTCTTTCTCATGCTCCCATTCCTCTCTTTCTTTCAACAACTCTCTATCGTGCTCTTTAGCTTACAACTCCAACTTCTTGACTTGCAAAGCAAGATCTGAACTACCCTCATCCGCTTCAGGATAGTCAACCAACTTTTCCTCTTCACCAAAGACACCCTGTTTATGCAACGAATCCACAAGCAACAACTGAAATTCGCATTTGGACTGCGTATTACAAAATCCAACCTTATAATGCGCAGCAATCTTCATAAGATCAACCCTATTAATTTGGAACAACTCAGCTTACGTTGGATTCGCAATAAAATTCGTTAATTCAAACATGATTTATAAACGTCTCAGGTTAAAGAGAAAAACGATAAAGCACTACACAATCCAAAATGACCATCAAAGTCTGTGATTCAACAAAGTTACAAAGTAACAAATTCAAGTGTGAACAGATCAAAAAGATCACACAAAGTCACATAAAATCCAGATCAATCCCTGGACGAGCGCCCAAATATGTTACGGCCCATAACCATTTCAAGGCTCGTGAATTCTAAGGACACAGGCCGAACATATAAAAAAGAATCACAACCCCTGATGTGAGTTCCAAGACGTCTCTATTTAATTAACAGTATTCAAATCAAACATTCACAAATAATATTTATAAGAAAGAAAACAATCTAATGGATGATAAGGAAAACAATCAGTTCACGGGTAGGGAAGCTAAGAAAACAGTCCCCTAACTACACCTGTTCTCGGAATAAAGTTCTTACCTGACTACCGAAAAATAAAAACAGGTGAGTCTTCCGGACATCTGCTTCCCTCGCTCAGTTCTTACTAAATAAACAAATGTGAACTATTAAATAAATACATACACTACCCGCAACTGAGAAGTAAGAAATATACCAAATCTCAAAACACAATTTTATACGTTAAGCTTAACATAAAACAAACAAAACCGCCTCCAAGAGGCGATGAGAGACGATGGTGAATGGGAAGCGGAGCAACAGAGAGAGAGAGACACGCCATTGCCATCTCGGAGCCATAATTCTCGTGTAAGAATCCTCCCACAACGCCACCTACGGACTCAAAAATAAATATCACACAGATACACATAACCCTCTCGAAACGCTTTTCTTTGCTCTCGATGCAATTTCTTTGCTCTCCTGTCAGGATTAAACGTTCACTGTGAGAATTGTGTCATGGGCGGGGCCACATTCCTATTGGCCAGTCGGGTGAGCATCGTCTTGTCTTGGGAGTCGAACGGAATCATTACACCATTGTTCAATTCACCTGCATAGATGCCGCCTCTGCCTTATGGCTAGTTTAGTTGAGCACGGACACTCCAATGTTTGGGTAAGATGATGACATACAGCTGGCTGAGAAAGTTCAGTATCACTGTAGATTAAACATAAAAAAATAGCACTCATATTCAAGAATGAATGTGTGTATTATATTATCTGCTTGCTAATCGCTAGTAATGCTAACCAGCCATGATGCTAGGTAAACTTGCAAACTCACCTGGTTTATGCTATTTTTAAATCAAATGCCAAATTAATGTTTTGATTTAGATTGTTTAAATTTTATAATAACAATTAGTGTTCTAAATCTATGGTGTCAAATTAACTAATTGGTTCTAGAACCAACAAAATGTCTGATGGCAGGTCTGTGTCTGTCAGACCTCTACCAGGCCATTTCATACTGGACGGAGCTGCGCTCATCTGACTTCCTGTGGGCCTGGAGGAATTGGCCATTTCACACTGGCTGCCCTGTCGCTGTTCTTGTGGAAGAATTACTGACGAAATCAGGGCAAGTAGCTGCCATCCCCTCTCCTGTGTCTCAGCTGTATTTAACTGGAAATGGATTTATGTTTAGATGTACAAACATATTTAAACTAACTATCTTGCTCCAGTGTACTTAACTAAAAATCATTTTCAATGGCTTACCTGTGATCGGTTTTTCATGCTGGGATTTAAAAGAAAAAATACTTACCATGACAGTACAGGCACAAACATATTTGTGGGTTGATAATGTAAGAGTTAGTCCTAGACTAACTCTCAGCTTCCGGCTTTGCTACCGTTCGGACGTTCTAGCTTACTGCTCTGCGCTTTGCTTCTTATTTCTGTACTTTTCTCAGATTTTTCTAAGATTTTTACTTCAGCAGATCAGCACAGTGCTCAAACAACAGATTTTTGGCACAAACTCTAAAACTAAAAACTCTTTGGGACTGGAATAATACTTCAAAAAAAAAACTTTGCCTCCCACTGCCAGCAGCTTACATTCCGGAGACGGGATAACAACTGCCTACATTCAAACAGAAGAGAGAGAAAATGCCTCCTGTTGGATCTACTTGTTGCATTAACTGCTGCAAACTCCTACAAAGGATTGTGATTCTTGAAACAAAGTTACTTGCTGGACTTCCAAAACAGGCGGAACACTTAGCAGATCGTCGTCATGGACCCTTTCGGCATACAGCCGGTGAGTCCCATGAATCTTCTGAATCTCAACAGTTTATACCAAGTGTAGAGGAACAAGCCCAAACTGATCGCCACACTAATCGATGGCACAAACAGGGAGCGAGACCCAAAGGAGCACGAAATATCAGATTGTCACGAGTTTCTCGTATTCCTGCCGTAGCTTCCTCTACCCCAGATACGACTATGACAAGGCTTGTAAATACTGGTATTCCACCACCCCCTATACATCTTGAGAACAGATTTGAAGCATTATTGAATGTGGGTGAGGACTCCCCAAAATTGATTAAACATGGATCGGATCAGCCAGCAGTTAACATCGCTACAAACAGGTGCTCAAGGTCGAGCAGACAGCGGCATTCAGCTCAAAGCGAAGCCAAGCCCAGGACTCTGATAGTGGGTGACTCTATTATCAGAAACATTAGTAGCAGGACTACAACAGTATGCTGCCAAGGAACAAGGAACTTTCTGATAAAGCACAAGACTGCAAATCGAATCATCATCCATGTGGGGAAGAATGATATTCGGAAAGAGCAGTCAGAACTCCTTAAGAAGGACTTCAGTGAACTCTTTGAAACACTTCGAAGACTCAAAGTTCAGTCATTCATCAGTAGACCACTCCCAGCAAGGGGAACAAATATGTTTTCACGAATGCTTGGGCTGAACACATGGCTACAAAAATCTTGCAATATAAAAGGAGTGAATTTCATTGACAACTTCAATCTTTTCTGGGGCCATAGACAATTGTTTAAACTGGATGGCCTCCACCCAAACAAACTTGGTGCTAGAGTGTTTAAGGACAATATCTACTTTTCCCTCATCCTTCAGCAAATTGTGTCAATCCATTCAGCACACGCACACGGGGTCTGAGTCATGTGTTTGATATATACCACAAGGACACTGATAACTCTATGCAGCCAAAACAAGCACTGCTGATAGACACTATTCCGACTGAGCCCTGCCCACAGACCTCCTCACAGACAGACTGTGATGTATCAAAACAACTACAAGATTCAGCACCCAGGGATGACTTTCTGTAAACAGCCAGGGAGCCAGGACAACATATCACAGCCACCGGAAACACCAGAGACAGCCCATCTCACCAGACACATTATCCCTCTCTCCAGCATCTCCACTTCTGTGCTTTTCACAGAAAATGGAGGAATTGGTGTATGCTGGGACTAAACTCTCTCACTCATTTGCTGCAAGCCTGCAGATATAAACAAAAACACGGCGGGCCCCCCAACCACTAAAGCCTGTGGGCCCTGCTCCTGCGAGAGCTCTTCGACCACTGCCACAACGCCAGGGCCCAAACCCTCTATCTGCTGAAGGTGAACCAAAAACAACTGATAGCAGCACTCAGTGATATGTTTCGGGTCCCCGCTATAATAACAGCAACATTCACAAATCAGAACAAGCGGGAACCCAGTGTGCCTGTAGCTTTCTCTATTTCAGTTTTATCACGTGATAGAAAGTCTAAGGCCTTTTCAAGCTGAAGGGCAAACTCATCTAATCTGCGGCCTATTATGCATCAAAATAAAATTGATGTAAAGACACAAAGCACTGCCATCAAGCTAGCACTTTTAAACATTCGCTCACTAAAAAATAATATTTATTTATATTTATAATTTATAACCACAAACAATCTGGATTTTATGTTTCTAAACGAAACATGGCTAGAAGACAGCTGCAATGCAACAGTCCTTAATGAAGCAGCCCCTCCTAACTTCACTTACATGAGTGTCTGCAGGACTGTTAGGAGAGGTGGGGGTGTAGCTGCTCTATTTAAAGATGTCTATCAATGCAAGCAAGTGTCATTTGGTCAGTACTTGTCTTTTGAATATCTAGGGATTGTGCTGAAAGGTGCTCCACGCATTCTGTTTATTATTATTTACAGGCCTCCAAAATACTCTCCAGCCTTTGTTAAAGAGGTCACAGAAATGTTATCAATGATTTCCTCAGAGTTTGACTGTTTTACTATTGCAGGGGATTTAAATATTCACATAGACAATGCAGAAAACAAAACTACAAAAGAAATGATAATGTTTCTAAACACTTTTGACTTGACTCAGCATGTGCATGGACCCACACACAAAGGTGGACACACTCTAGATTTAATCATCAGTAGAGGTCTAAACATTTCATCCACTGTTATTAAGGATGTAGCACTATCTGATCACTTCTGTGATTTTCTTTGATATTTTGATCTCTGCTACAACTGAATCTAGTCTCTGTCAGAAGGAGATGCATAAACGAGAACACAAGTGTACTATTTATGGAGGCTATATCTTTAACACAAAGCATTTCTGCAGACTCTCTTGATATTCTCCTTGATTCCTTTAACTCAAAAGTTAAGAATGTTATTGATGATATTGCTCCAATAATAGTCAGTAAGAAAACAAACAGATCAGTTTGGAGAAGATCAACAGCAGTTCAGACTATGAAAAGACAATGCAGAAAAGTAGAGCGGATGTGGCGGAAGACAAAACTTGAAATTCACTATAGCATCTATAAAGACAGCCTTCATGCTTTTAATGTGAAACTAGCCACAGCTAGACAGAATTCCTTCTCAAACCTTATAAACAGTAACTTAAATAACACTCGTACTCTTTTTGCCACTGTTGCGAGACTGACAAACCCCCCAAGTCAGATTCCCAGTGAAATGCTCTCAGACAGCAAATGCAATGAGTTTGCATCCTTCTTTTCTGAGAAGATCATCAATATCAGGAAGGCGATTAGCACATCCTCAAGTATAGCAGAGGTCAGACAGATTAGGCCACAATATCAAAAAGATACTATGTCTATTTTTGAAGCAATTGATAGCAAAATTCTGGAAGACATAGTGCAGCACCTAAAATCGTCAACCTGCTGTCTTGACACACTTCCCACATATTGTTTCAAAAGTGTGCTTAACTGCTTAGAAGCAGATCTTTTAGAAGTGGTGAACACCTCACTTCTCTCTGGGACATTTCCAAACTCCTTAAAAACTGCAGTTGTTAAGCCCCTCCTGAAAAAGAGCAATCTTGATAACACCATTTTGAGCAATTTTAGACCAATATCTAATCTTCCTTTTATAGACAAAATTATAGAAAAGGTAGTTTTTAATCAGCTGAACAAATACTTAAACTCAAATGGATACCTATATTTTCGCTTAAATTGTGACTCTGGCAAAATATGGTATTGCTAGATCTCAGTGCTGCGTTTGACACTGTCGATCATAACATACTACTAGAGAGATTGGAAAACTGGGTCGGGCTTTCTGGGATGGTTCTCAAATGGTTCAGGTCATACTTAGAAGGGAGAGGCTATTATGTGAGTCTAGGAGAGCATAAGTCTAAGTGGACTGTATATGCTCCCACTAAGTCAAATAATGAGAAAGAACCAAATTGCCTATCACAGCTATGCTGATGATACCCAGATTTACCTAGCCTTATCTCCGAATGACTACAGCCCCATTGACTCCCTCTGCCAATGTATTGATGAAATTAATAGTTGGATGTGCCAGAACTTTCTTCAGTTAAACAAGGAAAAAACTGAAGTCATTGCATTTGGAAACAAGGATGAAGTTTTCAAGGTGAATGCATACCTTGGGGTCAAACAACTAAAAATCAAGTCAGGAATTTTGGTGTGATTCTGGAGACAGACCTTAGTTTCAGTAGTCATGTCAAAGCAGTAACTAAATCAGCATACTATCATTTAAAAAACCTTGCAAGAATTAGAAGTTTTGTTTCCAGCCAAGACTTGGAGAAACTTGTTCATGCCTTCATCACCAGCAGGGTGGACTATTGTAATGGGCTCCTCACCGTCCTTCCCAAAAAGACCATTAGACAGCTGCAGCTCATCCAGAACACTGCTGCCAGGATTCTGACTAGAACCAGAAAATCTGAGCATATCACACCAGTCCTCAGGTCCTTACACTGGCTTCCAGTTACATTTAGGATTGATTTTAAAGTACTTTTACTCGTATATAAGTCACTAAATGACCTAGGACCGAAATATATTTCAGATATGCTCACTGAATATAAACCTAACAGAGCACTCAGATCATTAGGATCGAGTCAGTTAGAAATACCAAGGGTTCACACAAAACAAGGGGAGTCCGCCTTTAGTTACTATGCTGCCCGCAGCTGGAATCAGCTTCCAGAAGATATCAGATGTGCTAAAACACTGGTCACATTTAAATCTAGTCTTAAAACTCATCTGTTTAGCTGTGCATTTATTGAATGAGCACTGTGCAATGTCCGAACTGATTGCACTATATTTTCACTTTTTTATTTTATTTTTATTTTTAATGTAAAATCATATTCTAAATGTTTTAAATTCATTTTAAATGCTTGTTTTATTCTTGTTATTATTTTTCTTCATTAATATTTTACGTTCTTTTATGTAAAGCACTTTGAATTACCATTGTGTATGAAATGTGCTATATAAATAAACTTGCCTTGCCTTGCATAGACCTGCAATTTACCTTGTCAGCTCTAGACCTCGGCTAGATGGTAAAAAATATTTAGAATAAGGCCCGTGTAGCTGAGTTTGCAAGATACACATGCAGTGTAGCTAAACGTGTAGTGCAACAACCATACAAAGACTATTTTAAACAAAACTAGGTGGGGCACTTTCAAACGGTATATCAATCACGGTCTAACGTAAGCTAGCTATAGGGTTGCCACCTTCCATGCATACTAACGTTAGCTGAAAGTTGTACAGGAGGTTGTATGAACAAGCAGTTACTCTTCAGGTGCTTTGAGGCTAGCAAGTGCAAAGGTAGAAACTAGCTCACTACTCCCTAAATGAGGCGTCAAACTATCTAAATCAAAACATTCATTTGGTATTTGATTTAAAAATAGCATAAACCAGGTGAGTTTGCAAGTTTACCTAGCATCACGGCTGGTTAGCTTTACTAGCGTTTAGCAAGCAAATAATATAATACACATTCATTCTCGAAAATGAGTGCTATTTTTTAATGTTTAATCTTCAGTGATATTGAACCTTCTCAGCTAGCTGTGTGTCATCATCTTACCCAAACATTGGAGTGTCCATGCTCAACTAAACTAGCCATAAGGCAGAGGCGGCATCTATGCAGGTAAACCGAACAATGGTGTAATGATTCCGTTCGACTCCCAAGACAAGACGATGCTCACCCGACTGGCCAATAGGAACGTGGCCCCGCCCATGACACAATTCTCACAGTGAAAGCCAAATCCTGACACAAAGAAATTGCATACAGAGCAAAGAAAAGCATTTAGAGAGAAACATTTTTTTTTCTTGAGAAAATGTTTTCACACTGATAACAAAAAATATATATTTGAGAGTTTTTTTCAAAGTATTTTGAGAGAATTTTTTTCTCAGAAATAATTTTAAACATTTCAAATTTATATTTTTTTATGTTCTATGAGAAAATACTTTCTCTCAGAACTTTTTTTAGTCTCAAATATTATTATTTTTTGTTATTAGTATGAAAACCTTTTTCTCTCAAATATTCTTTTTTTCTCTCATGAAATGCTTTTTTGCCATCAGTGTGATAACTTTTTCTCTCAAACCTTTTTTTTTTTCTCTCAGATCATTTATTTTCTCGCATGTAATAAAGACACAAATCTAGCTCCATAAGTGTCAGCCACATTAAAAAAGTTAACAGCTCAAGTCATTTGTGGATTAATGCGTATTGGAGACGCGAACTGTTTAAAACGATTCAGTTCGATTTGGTGAACTGGTTCAGAAAGATCCGGTTACATCGAATGATTCGTTCGCGAACTGGATATGACAAACTGCTTTGTTTTTGAACTCTCTCACAACAGACACGGAAGAGAAGACAATGCTGAATAAAGTCGTACTTTTTGCTATTTTTGGACCAAAATGTATTTTCGATGCTTCAAAAAATTTGGACTACTTTGATGTTTTTCTTACCTTTCTGGACATGGACAGTAGACTGTACACACAGCTTCAGTGGAGGGACTGAGAGCTCTCGGACTAAATCTAAAATATCTTAAACTCTGTTCCGAAGATGAACGGAGGTCTTAAGGGTTTGGAACGACATGAGGGAAAGTTATTAATGACATAATTTTGCTATTTGGGTGAACTATGCCTTTAATATGCAATCACATTATAATTGCTGTTAATAGTGTTCATCGTCTGGTTGACTATGTCTTGTATACATTTTTCTGAAACATGGTGTTAGCTTTCACTGTTATGCTGATGATACTCAACTCTATATTTCTTCGCAGCCCGGTGAAACACACCAATTTGAAAAACTAATGGATTGCTTAGTCGATATAAAAAACTGGATGACAAGTAATTTCTTACTGCTAAATTCTGAAAAAACAGAGGTGTTAATTATAGGACCTAAAAACTCCGCTTGTAATAACCTAGAACACTGTCTAAGACTTGATGGTTGCTCTGTCAATTCTTCATCATCAGTTAGGAACCTAGGTGTGCTATTTGATCGCAATCTTTCCTTAGAAAGCCACGTTTCTAGCATTTGTAAAACTGCATTTTTCCATCTCAAAAATATATCTAAATTACGGCCTATGCTCTCAATGTCAAATGCAGAAATGTTAATCCATGCTTTTATGACCTCAATGTTAGATTATTGTAATGCTTTATTGGGTGGTTGTTCTGCACGCTTAGTAAACAAACTACAGCTAGTCCAAAATGCAGCAGCAAGAGTTCTTACTAGAACCAGGAAGTATGACCATATTAGCCCGGTCCTGTCAACACTGCACTGGCTCCCTATCAAGCATCGCATAGATTTTAAAATATTGCTTATTACCTATAAAGCCCTGAATGGTTTAGCACCTCAGTATTTGAATGAGCTCCTTTTACATTATAATCCTCTACGTCCGCTACGTTCTCAAAACTCAGGCAATTTGATAATACCTAGAATATCAAAATCAACTGCGGGCGGCAGATCCTTTTCCTATTTGGCGCCTAAACTCTGGAATAACCTACCTAACATTGTTCGGGAGGCAGACACACTCTTGCAGTTTAAATCTAGATTAAAGACCCATCTCTTTAACCTGGCATACACATAACATACTAATATGCTTTTATTATCCAAATTTGTTAAAAGATTTTTAGGCTGCATTAATTAGGTATACCGGAACCGGAAACACTTCCCATAACACCCTATGTACTTGCTACATCATTAGAAGAATGGCATCTACGCTAATATTTGTCTGTTTCTCTTTTGTTCCGAGGTCACCGTGGCCACCAGATCCAGTCTGTGTCCAGATCAGAGGGTCACTGCAGTCACCCGGATCCAGTAAGTATCCAGATCAGATGCTGGATCAGCACCTAGAAAGGACCTCTACATCCCTGAAAGACAGCGGAGACCAGGACAACTAGAGCCCCAGATACAGATCCCCTGTAAAGACCTTGTCTCAAAGGAGCACCAGGACAAGACCACAGGAAACAGATGATTCTTCTGCACAATCTGACTTTGCTGCAGCCTGGAATTGAACTACTGGTTTCGTCTGGTCAGAGGAGAACTGGCCCCCCAACTGAGCCTGGTTTCTCCCAAGGTTTTTTTCTCCATTCTGTCACCGATGGAGTTTCGGTTCCTTGCTGCTGTCGCCTCTGGCTTGCTTAGTTGGGGTCACTTTATCTACAGTGATATCATTGACTTGATTGCAAACAAATGCACAGACACTATTTAATTGAACAGAGATGACATAACTGAATTCAATAATGAAGTGCCTTTAACTATCATTTTTTCATTATTGACACTGTTTTCCTAATGAATGTTGTTCAGTTGCTTTGACGCAATGTATTTTGTTTAAAGCGCTATATAAATAAAGGTGACTTTGACTTTGACTTAAAACATTTCTCTCTGTGACTTCAAACTTACTGATACACATGTGTGGCTTTTCTCTACAACTACAAATCGCACTGTCACAGGTGTTCAGTCATTTTGAATCAAAAATAACTTCATATGCGTGAGACCTCGAGCCGCGCAGAAAATGCGTGCATGCTAGAAATAGAACTGACCCCTATTTTTCACGCGACACGCAAGCGTGATCTTCTTTTTCTTCTTCTTTGATGTTTTATTGGCGGTTGGCAAACCAGCTTATAGGTGCATTACCGCCACCGACTGGACTGGAGTGTGGATCAAGATTTATGCAATATCTGATTGGGAAAAAGGGGAAGAGGCCAAAAAAATAAAATATTTTAATATAAAATATTTTGTTTCAATGAAATATTGCTATATTCTTTTACTTAATTCACATTCTCTTATAAACTTAACAATGTCATTATATATCTTGTTAGCTGATTTCCCCAATAAACCTGACAAAGAAAAGTCATGGTGTTTTAATTTCTTCATTGACTGTATAAGACGATATCTTTCATTGTTATATTTTCCACATTAAAGTAATGCATGTTTAACTGTTTCTTGTTGATTACAGTGTATACATTCCCCAGTTGGGTGCTTTCCAATTCTATGTAATGTACTATTACGTCCAGTATGTCCAATTCTAAGACGTGTAATGATATTTCCTTCTCTTCGATTCCTATTCTCCTTTCTCCCAACATCAACAGTTTTTTGTATATTATACAAATGACTACATGTTTTATGATCATCCCAATATATCTGCCATACTGATTGTGTATATGTTCTAATGTATACTTTAGCTTCTGCTTTACTTAAAGGAATATGTAGATCTATTTGCTTTATTCTTAAGAGTTTGTTTAGCCAGCAGAAGAATCAGAATGAGCTTTATTGCCTGGTATGTTTACACATACGAGGAATTTGTTTTCGTGATAGAAGCTCCGCAGTACAACAGAATGACAGCGACACAACATAAAACACATAATAAAAGAATACAAAAAATACAAAAAGTAGGCAAGGAATGACAATTTACAAACTGACAATTGTAGGCAGGAATATTACAAAAAGCAGTTATGTATGTACAGGTATATTATGTGCAAAATTTAAGTGTACACTAAGTGTGTTAGATAAATAAGTATATGTGTATATAAATATAAAGTGTAGTGTGTTCCACAGTTATTATCAATTGTTCATTAGATGGATTGCCTGAGGGAAGAAACTGTTCCTGTGTCTGGTTGTTCTGGTGTTCAGAGCTCTGTAGCGTCGACCAGATGGCAACATTTCAAAAAGGGAGTGTGCTGGATGTGAGGAGTCCAGAGTGATTTTAACAGCCCTTTTGCTCACTCTGGATGAGTACAGTTCTTGAATAGAAGCGAGGGTTGTACCGATGATTCGCTCAGCAGTCCGGACTACCCTCTGTAGTCTTCTGAGGTCAGATTTAGAAGCTGAGCTGAACCAGACAGTTACTGAAGTGCAGAGGATGGATTCGATGATGGTGGAGTAGAACTGTTTCAGCAGCTCCTGTGGCAGGTTAAACTTCCTCAGCTGGCGAAGGAAGTACAACCTCTGCTGGTCCTTTTTCACAATGGAGTCAATGTGAATATCCCACTTCAGGTCCTGAGAGATAGTGGTGCCCAGGAACCTGAATGACTCCACTGCAGTCACAGTGCTGTTCATGATGGTGAGTGGGGGGAGTGCAGGGGGGTTTCTTCTGAAGTCCACGATCATCTCCACTGTTTTGAGTGTGTTAAGCTCCAGGTTGTTGCGAGTGCACCAGACAGCCAGCTCTTTAACCTCCTGTCTGTAAGCAGACTCGTCACTGTCCTGAATGAGGCCGATGACTGTGGTGTCGTCTGCAAACTTCAGGAGCTTGACAGAGGGGTCCTTAGACATGCAATCGTTAGTGTACAGGGAGAAGAGCAGTGGGGAGAGGAACACAGCCCTGGGGAGCTCCGGTGCTGATTGTACGGGTGCTGGATGTGTATTTTCCCAGTCTCACTAGCTGCTGCTGTCTGTCAGGAAGCTGTTGATCCACTGACAGACGGAGGTGGGCACGGAGAGCTGAGTTAGTTTGGGCAGGAGGAGGTTTGGGATGATCGTGTTGAAGGCAGAGCTGAAGTCCACAAACAGGATCCTCACATAAGTCCCCAGTCTGTCTAGGTGTTGCAGAACATAATGCAGTCCAATGTTTACTGCATCGTCCACAGACCTGTTTGCTCTGTAGGCAAACTGAAGAGGATACAGTAAGGGTCCAGTGATGTCCTTCAGGTGGGCCATAACCAGTTTTTCAAATGACTTCATGACTACGGATGTTAAAGCCCCTGTGGCATGTAGTCATTTAGTCCTGTAATTTTGGGTTTCTTTGGGATGGGGATGATGGTGGACCGTTTGAAGCTTGAAGGGATTTCATACAGCTCCAAAGATCTGTTGAAGATCTGTGTGAAGATGGGGGCCAGCTGGTCAGCACAGGATTTCAGACAGGCTGGTGTAACACTATCTGGGCCTGGTGCTTTTTTCCTTTTCTGCTTCCGGAAGACCTGGAGCACCGAATCCTCGCTGACCTGAATTGCAGGTGTGGGGGAGAGGGGGGATGCAGGACTTGTGAATGGTGAGAGTGCTTGATTGGAGAGGTGTTCAGGGTGGGTTGCGGGAGTTGTTAATGGTGTGAACGGTTGTTTGGAGAGGTGTTCAAGGTGGGTTGCAGGAGTTGTTAATGGTGTGAACGGTTTTGTGGAGAGGTGTTCAGGGCAGGTGATGGGTGTTCTTTCAAACCTGCAGTAAAACTCGTTCAGATCGTCTGCCAGTCGTTGATTCTCCACAGTGCTGGGGGGTGGTGTCTTGTAGTTGGTAATCTCTTTCAGACTTTTCCACACTGATGCTGAGTCGTTCGAAGTAAACTGAGTCCTTATTTTTCCAGAATAATTCTTCTTTGCTACTGTGATCTCCTTTTCCAGTGTGTATTTAACCTGTTTATACAAGACATTGACCCCTTCCTGTAAGCATCTTCTTTGGCCTGACGGAGCTGTCTGAGTTTTGCAGTGAACCACAGTTTGTCATTGTTGTAAGTTAGATGAGTCCTGGTAGGAATAAACATATCCTCACAGAAACTGATATATGATGTTACGGTCTCTGTGAGTTCATCCAGATCAGTGGCAGCAGCTTCAAAACACTCCAGTCAGTGAGGTCAAACAAGATTGTAAATCCTGCTCTGCTTCATTAGTCCATCTTTTTACAGTCCTTAATACAGGTTTAGCTGATTTTAGTTTATGCCTGTATGTCGGTATAAGATGAACCAGACAGTGATAAGAACGTCCCAAAGCTGCTCATGGAACAGAGTGATATGCATTCTTTATTGTGGTGTAACAGTGATCCAATATATTACTGTCTCTTGTGGGACAAGTAACATGCCGTCTGTATTTGGCAGTTCACAGGAGAGATTGGCTTTATTAAAGTCCCCGAGAATGATTAAAACAGAGCCCGGGTGTTGTTGTTCTGTCATAGCATATGACAGAACATATCCACCAGCATATCCACCTACTCATTTCCCTCCACTCCAACATGAACAGGAACCCAAATGAATTGTGTAGAAATACCCTTAACTTTCATTTCATACATCCTGCAGAATATTTCATTAATAATATCCATCCTAACTAATGACCAGCCAGATTTTATACTTTCAAGTGCTGCAAGACTATCAGATGCAATGACAGTGTTATTTACTTCCTTCTCTTCTATCCACTGTAGGGACGATAATATTGCCAATAGCTCTGTAGCATATACTGATAAATGGTTGGTTACTCTTTTCTTAACAGAAAATTCACCCCTTGGAATATATACTGCAGCACCAGCATATCCAGTATCCAGTGGTGGACAGAAACCGTTACAACTGTACTAAGTACTTACTGTACTTAAGTACATTTTTCAAGTATCTGTACTTTACTGGAGTAGTTTTATTTTGAGTAACTTTTACTTTTACTTCACTACATTCCAAAGCATAAGGTCGTACTTTTAACTTCACTACATTTCATAAAACATCGTTACTCCTTATAATATATCACGTGCTCCGACACGCAGAAGTGGTGTCTGATTCATCATGAACGAGTCTTTTCAAAATAAACTTTTAAATCGGATCGCAAATCGCACCAAACGATTCGTTTACGAATTAGAATCATTAGAATGATCCGACTGCAGCTGTCTGGAGTCGACCACTCACTGATTCAAATAAACCGTTTAGTGCGAGTCTCCAGAAGTAAGAACCGGGAGATGCTCAGTCAGGACAGTTGACGGGCCACTGCTGCGCGTCGTCATGAAAGCTTATCATTTTTACGTGTTTTTAAATTACCACTTGTCGATTTAAACATTAAAGCATCCAAACACAAGACACGAAAAAGCTTAACAGAGTAGCTGGTTACTCGCGCGCTGTGTTCGGTGCGAACCGAGCTGTCTTCTGCGAAGTTCTCCTCGAACTCCCTCCTGCACCTGAACGAACAAATGCAAATCGCAGTTTGAACAAACAAAAAGATGTGAAAGACCCCAATTCAGTTCTCGCGGTGTTCTGGTGTTCAGGGCTCACGCAGAGAGAGGCGTCTCTCAAAACACTTGAACACCGAAACTGCTTCTTTTTGCTCTTGTGCCGACAAATACATACAAAATATATAAAAAATACCCGCCTTGGAAAAAGTATGCTCGAAAAATCAGTTTTTTTTTTCAGTTATTTGTCAGTTATTTCTTAAGTGAAAGTAAACCGTTGAGGAAAAAGATGCGTTCATCGTCTCTTAAAGGGACCGCGTCTAATTGAGCTACTAGCTGCTGCTGTAATGTTAATCCAAGAAAATGAAAGAAAATTCACTCACTGCTCTTGACTGCATTACTTTGTAGTTTTAACAAAAAATCAAACCAAAAAATATTCAGACTCCAGATATAATTTTTTATATGTATATTTTACTAGTAGGTACAGGACACTAATGCATTTATGTAAGTGAGTATTAGCAAACTGTGACATATTACACCCAAAGAATCTTCATACAGTGAACTACTAGTGAAATAGATGGATATAATGTTTTTATCTCTCTATCTATATATAAAATTGGGACCAAAAATTATTCAGCACCTTATTAAGCATAACGCATTGCTAATGTTTTTTTTTCTGAATTGCTAATGCAACCTTTTCACACCACAGTCTGAACAAAATAAAGCATTGCTCGATAATTGGTCAACAAAGTATTGATAGTTGTGTAAATATTGTAACAGTTGTCTGTAGTTTTGGTTGATTGTAATCCATTAAATACATTTCTATCAAAGTTATGACATTATCAAGACTAATTTGTTCTGACACAGTTTAACTCTAAGTTCTTGTCATATTTTATAACCATTTTACAAGCGATAGCAAATAAACTGTAATAATGTGACAGATGTTGAAGGTGTCTGAATAAATTTTGATTTGATTGTATATTTCATTTTTACATTGAAGACTATCCAGTGCTATTTTACATTTAATTATTCGGTTTCTGTAACTTGACACCTACAAACTTGAAAAAAAAAAAAACTTAAACATTGTGTAAATAGCACAAATAAATAAAAATGAACGAACATACAGATTAAACCATATCAAACAGGGCCCACTGGTACAACCTTCAGCGGGGCCTCGCAAACCCCCAGCTACGGCCCTGGATGTTGCTAAAAGTAAGTTATTAATGTCGAAATTTAGGATTAATTATTGTAACTGAAAATCATATTTAGGTCAAAATTGTCAGTTGTTTGGGAACTAAATCCGCTGTAAAGCGTGATCTATTTAAACCCACTGAAATGCTCGAGTGCAGACACATCAATCGTTTCTGTGTTTTAGGTAAAAAAATAAAATAAAAATAACCATTAAACTAACACAGATTAAATAAAATAACTCATGCATGTTCAAATTCCCCGCTGCGGTAATATTAACAGTTTTATTAAAATGATATCATGTCCTATGTGACATCTGTTTTTATATTGTTTATCAACAGTCACGTTATATTGTTTGGATTATATAGACAAGTAGACAGACATGAATATTTATTCATAACCGTACCGAAAATAAGTAAATATTGTTAGCTGATGCTAACTGTCTAGCTAACAAGCTTGCTGGTGCTAACTTGAGGTAATTTTTATGAATAATGTCCAAATATTTTATTCAACCACCTATATATATATAGATTACATCTGGGGAGAAAAGAAAGGATGTGATGTTCAGAACATGGTAACTACAGTATTTATCAAAGTGGGAAGAGATGCACCCCGTTTGGCCAGGGGTGTTTTTACACCACACACAAGGTTTAAGAAGGAAAAAATCATTATGAAAATATAATTATATTTTCCTTAAAATGTTCTTCCTAACTTCAGGCCTTATTATCATGTCATATATAACTGTGATGTTCTGTAAAACAACAAACTTTAAAATACTTTGTTCTTACTGGTGAAAATCAGATGGTCATCTCTGTTTTTTCTCAGGTACATCACAGTGTAAGCTTCACAGTTAACATTACTCTCATCAGTGTAGTCCATATCAACAACAAAAATATATCTTGACTCCATATAGTGGTTATTTTGGAAAAAATCCCAGGTATTTTGACCAGTAGGATTATAAAAAAAAAAAATGTGCTAATATAAAATTTTATTAAGTAGCCTATATAAAATTGCAAACATCTATCTTTCAGTACTTTTTTACTTAAGTACATAAAAAATGGAGTACTTTTGTACTTTCACTTGAGTAAAATTGAAAAAGGAGTACTTTTACTTTTACTGGAGTAATATTTTACTATACGTATCTGTACTTTTACTCAAGTACTTGATCTGTGTACTTCGTCTACCACTGCCAGTATCAGGATCCTTAGATCCATCTGTAAATAAAACAATTGACTGTCAGAAATGTTTCTCAAAATACTTCTGGACTATATACCATATCGGAATTTGATTATAATTGTCTTTCAGTTCCTGCTGTATACTAAGATCAACATTTGGCAATGGGAATAACCAGGGAGGGATTGAGGAAACTGATACTGTATTACTGTACTGTAATCGATGTAATCCTATATTTCTTGCTTTAGCATCACCTATCCACCCAAAACTTGTAAAATTTGTTTCATTGTGTTCCCAGCATTCTTTTAATATGCTTTTGACAGGATGTTTTTCATTTTGTCTTTGGAGATTGACCCAGTATGCTATGGAATGATATTGCGGACATTATTCAAAAGGCATTGCAAATTGTATTTGCAATTGCGTTTTCAATTTGTGGACGCATAAAATGTGACATAATCCAAACGCAAATGCAAATCGCGCATTACCGTTTTCATTTTCGATTAAGTGAACGCACAGTGTCTGCCAAATTTAAAATGGAAATGCAAAGTCCGTTTGCAATTGTGTTTTCCATATCTTACGAGCTATGAGCCTGTCATATTTAAATAGCAATATTAATTACCACATTTGCCTTTTCACTCTCTCTGCACTGTGCATGTAAACTGCCAAAACTCAAATGGAATCGCAATACCTTTTGCATTTGAATTTCCAACGTCTACATGGAAACCTGTCAATCAAGTGACAGGGGTGGGGCCATTTTATTGGGCGTGTTTGCATTGGGAAGTGACGATCGTACTAAAATGTACCATGTTTTTACTAGGGTAAATATGAGTTAACGATAGTGTTTATAATTAAGCCACAGTAGCCACAAATGTACAGTTGTCTGAGACGTTATGAAATGTTCTTTAATATCATGAACCATAAAATGTAGTCAGTGTTCTGCTATTGTTTATTTTCATAATAGGTTAACACAGGCCACAAGTTAAGACGGTCACAGATCTGGTGCTGATTCAGTGTAGCTTGATAGCTGAGTGGTTAGTGACTGTCATCTCTAACAGCATACATCTTTTAGCGCGTGTTCGAAACCCGGGCCAACACAGACGTTCTTTATTTTTTGTTTATCCTACTAACTTCAGCCGCTGATTTCGGACTTGCATCCTCAGTAGTTCAGACTTTGTGCATTCGACTCGTGAGTGTGATGTCTGCGAGGACGCAGGTCCGGTAATTCTGCAAACAGCAGCGTACTTGATAACATGTCAGCTCGCCTTGACTACTGCAATTTTCCTCACTGTATGATCGCCCGTTTGGCGGCTGAAGTTAGTAGGATAAACAAAAAAATAAAGAACGTCTGTGTTGGCCCGGGTTTCGAACACGCGCTAAAAGACGGTATGCCATAAGAGATGACAGTCACTTACCACTCAGCTACCAAGCTACACTGAATCAGCACCAGATCTGTGACCATCTTAACGTGTGGCCTGTGTTTACCTATTATGAAAATAAACAATAGCAGAACACTGACTACATTTTATGGTTCATGATATTAAAGAACATTTCATAACGTCTCAGACAACTGTACATTTGTGGCTACTGTGGCTTAATTATAAACACTATCGTTAACTTATATTTACCCTAGTAAAAACATGGTACATTTTAGTATGATCTTCACTTCCCAATGCAAACACGCCCAATAAAATGGCCCCACCCCTGTCACTTGATTGACAGGTTTCCGTGTAGACGTTGGAAATTCAAATGCAAAAGGTATTGCGATTCCATTTGAGTTTTGGCAGTTTACATGCACAGTGCAGAGAGAGTGAAAAGGCAAATGTGGTAATTAATATTGCTATTTAAATATGACAGGCTCATAGCTCGTAAGATATGGAAAACACAATTGCAAACGGACTTTGCATTTCCATTTTATATTTGGCAGACACTGTGCGTTCACTTATTCGAAAATGAAAACGGTAATGCGCGATTTGCATTTGCGTTTGGATTATGTCACATTTTATGCGTCCACAAATTGAAAACGCAGTTGCAAATACAATTTGCAATGCCTTTTGAATAATGTCCGCAATATCATTCCATAGTATGCCATCATTAATTTTACTCTTCTTATCCTTAATGCATTTCTCCCATTTCCACCTGCACTGAAGATATTGGAGATGATCTGAATGCCCCACTACAGATTCTCAGGGCTCGAGCTTGCAATACATCTAATTCCTTGAGGTTTGATTCTGCTGCTGACATATAAGCTATACATCCATAGTCAAGAACAGATCTCATGAGTGCCCAGTATATGTTTTGTAGAGATGTTCTACTTGCTTCCCATTCCTGTCGAGATAAACACCGAAGTATGTTGATGACCTTTTTACATTTTTCCTTAATTTTATTCAGATAAACTTTCCATGTTAATTTTTCATCAAACCAAACACCAAGAAACCTGACAGCTTTTACTTGCTCCAGTTGTTGCCCATATAGATTTAAAACCAGGGGTGAGATTTTGTGTCGCCTTGAAAAACAAATAACCTGGGTTTTTCCTACAGATAATTTAAATCCCCATTTATTGGTCCACTTTTCCACTTCATCAATTGCAGCTTGCATTTTCTTATTGACATATGCTATATTGCGCCCTCTAATCCACAATGCCCCGTCATCTGAATACAAAGATTTTCCCACATTTTGTTCAACCTGAGTGAAAATATCACTAATCATTATGTTGAACAATAATGGACTACACATGCTACCTTGTGGAGTACCATTCTCTGCAGTGTATACTCTGGATTATTCATGACCTACCCTCACTTGTATTTTCCTGTTAAATAAAAAGTCTAAAACCCAGTTATATGTTCTACCGTTAATTCCTAATGCTTTTAATTTGATCAGTAATTCTTCTTTCCAGAGCATATCATATGCCTTCTCCAAATCAAAGAAGACTACTACTACTTCTTTGTTGGTCTGTGCTTTCCTTATGTCTGACTATAGGCACAATATAGAGTCCATTGTATTCCGACCCCTCCGAAACCCACTTTGATATGGAGATAAAAGAGTTTTACTTTCCAGGAAGTATGTTATTCTTTCTGTGATCATTCTTTCCATGATTTTGCATAAATGTGAAGTCAAAGCAATTGGTCTGTAGCTAAAGGGATCTGATGGGTATTTTCCTGATTTAAGAACTGGTACTATTATTGCTTGTTTCCATACTGAAGGAAGTTGTCCAATATCCCAAATTTGGTTAAACGGATTTAATATTATTTATCTGTCATATGTGCCAACATTTTATAACATACCCCATCTTTCCCTGGAGTAGTCTGTCGAGCACTATTTATCGCTCTTTTTAACTCAAACATATTTAATGGTAAGTCTAATGGATTTTCTGAAAATCTCATTTTCCTTTAAAATATTAGGGTATTCCATTAAGGTTTTATTCCTACTCTGTTTTGCCTCTACTGTAAGATTATCAGAGCTATGAATTTTCAAAAATATTTGAACTAAAAGTTCAGCCTTTTCTAGGTTGCTAACAGCTATCTTATCCCCATTGTTCATCACTGGCAATTCATAATTCCTTCTGACCCCCCCCCCCCCCCCATTCTTCTGATCATGCCCCATACCTCTGATAGTTGTACTTCCTTTCCAATATTACTGCAATATTGTCTCCAAAATTTATGTTTTTGTATTTTTATTGTTTTCCTTACTATTGCTTGGGCCCTTTTATATTGAATCATAGTCTCCTGAGAATTATGTTTTTTGAGTTGCCTAAATGCTTTATTTCTTGCTTTTATAGCTTCTTTGCACTCTATATTCCACCAGGGTACACACTTGGAACATCTTACTCCTGTGCTTTTAGGGATTGTTTTCTCAGCTGATTGAACAATTTCACGCAAGCGTGTTGGAAGCGTTTCCAGGCAAAATAGAATAGGAAGATATGTTTATATGCCATTTTGTACACAAATACATATTAATTAATGACATTTTGATGATTGAAAGTCTATAGGTTGAAATAAATTCAGATATAAATGTAATTAAAAAAATAAATAAATAATTATCGATTTTCAAATATTGCACCTGTCAAACATAGTCTATTTTGCCATCAATACTGTTGACGGTGTCCTTTATCAGTAGGCTTTATATTTATGCTCAACATGACGTATAGATGTTGTTGTTGTGAAGACAAGAGCCTGGTCTGTTGGCGGACTCCCTCCATGTCACCTACAGTAGCAGCAGCGCGCCAGCGCCGCATCAGGCACGATTCTGTTGTGTAAAGACACAGAAAACGTGACGCAGCCACCACGCAACTGACACACAGCAGAAACGCACGCTCACGCCATGCATCCAGTGTGTCACCGGCCTAAGTCTGGATAACATGTTTTCCTCTGTTCTACTGCCACCTGAGTACTTTTCCCCACTTTTGGCTATATTTCATACATACATCGACCTTTATTTCCTGTCTCCCACAGTTGCTGCCATCTTTGATTTATTTGCTTTTTGATTATAGCTTTAATTCATATTTACTGTATGATATTTCCATTTCTATTCTAGTGGCGCTCAGAGCTTGTTTCGCCAATTCTTGCAGAATTTACACTTCTAAATCCTGTCTAGTGTCTGACTGTTGTGCTTCAATGAAATCATACTCTAGATTTAATACTGTCACATGGAATTGATGTTGATGGTGTTGAAATTATAAAGCCAAGTGATGTTATAAATTATATCGCTTAAATGATAAAAGTACTTGCGCTGTACAATCTATTAAGATTAATTAAATTTTTGTGTTTGTTCCCCGAATAGTGAGGTCAAAATATTAATTTAATGTAGGATCTAGAAAAAATCTAATCATGATTAAACCAGAAAAACATAAAATATATTAACAGAAAACATTCTTTAAGTTTGGGCTTATTAACATTAGATCACTCACACCCAAAGCAGTTATTGTAAATGAAATGATCACAGATAATAGTTTTGATGTACTCTGCTTGACTGAAACTTGGCTAAAACCAAATGATTATATTGGTCTAAATGAGTCGACTCCACCAAACTACTGTTATAAGCATGAGCGAGGTGTCGCAACAATATACAGGTGCTTGTCATATAATTAGAATATCATCACAACGTTTATTTCACTAATTCCATTCAAAAAGTGAATCTTGTATATTATATTTATTCATTACACACATACTGATATATTTCAAATGTTTATTTCTTTTAATTTTGATGATTATAACTGACAACTAAGGAAAATCCCAAATTCAGTATCTCAGATATTACTTAAAATCTTACTTAAGACCAATACAAAGAAAGGATTTTTAGAAATCTTGGCCAACTGAAAAGTATGAACATGAAAAGTATGAGCATATACAGCACTCAATACTTAGTTGGGGCTCCTTTTGCCTGAATTACTGCAGCAATGCGGCGTGGCATGGAGTCGATCAGTCTGTGGCACTGCTCAGGTGTTATGAGAGCCCAGGTTGCTCTGATAGTGGCCTTCAGCTCGTCTGCATTCTTGGGTGTGACATATCACATCTTCCCTTTTCACAATACCCCATAGATTTTCTATGGGGTTAAGGTCAGGTGAGTTTGCTGGCCAATTAAGAACAGGGATACCATGGTCCTTAAACCAGGTACTGGAAGCTTTGGCACTGTGTGCAGGTGCCAAGACCTGTTGGAAAATGAAATCTATATCTCCATAAAGTTGGTCAGCGGCAGGAAGCATAAAGTGGTCTAAAACTTCCTGGTATATGGCTGCGTTGACCTTGGACCTCAGAAAACACAGTGGACCAACACCAGCAGAGGACATGGCACCCCAAACCATCACTGACTGTGGAAACTTTACACTGGACCTCAAGCAACGTGGATTGTGTGCCTCCAGACTCTGGGACCCTGATTTCCAAAGGAAATGCTAAAATTTACTTTCATCAGAGAACATAACTTTGGACCACTCAGAAGCAGTCCAGTCCTTTTTGAAGCGAGACGCTTCTGACGCTGTCTGTTGTTCAAGAGTGGCTTGACACAAGGAATGCGACAGCTGAAACCCATGTCTTGCATATGTCTGTGCGTAGTGGTTCTGGAAGCACTGACTCCAGCTGCAGTCCACTCTTTGTGAATCTCCCCCACATTTTTGTATGGGTTTTGTTTCACAATCCTCTCCAGGGTGCGGTTATCCCTATTGCTTGTACACTTTTTTTCTTCTACATCTTTTCCTTCCCTTCGCCTCTCTATTAATGTGCTTGGACACAGAGCTCTGTGAACAGCCAGCCTCTTTTGCAATGACCTTTTGTGTCTTGCCCTCCTTGTGCAAGGTGTCAATGGTCATCTTTTGGACAACTGTCAAGTCAGCAGTCTTCCCCATGATTGTGTAGCCTACGGAACTAGACTGTGAGACCATTTAAAGGCCTTTGCAGTTGTTTTGGGTTAATTAGCTGATTAGAGTGTGGCACCAGGTGTCTTCAATATTGAACCTTTTCACAATATTCTAATTTACTGAATTTGGGATTTTCCTTAGTTGTCAGTTATAATCATCAAAATTAAAAGAAATAAACATCTGAAATATATCAGTCTGTGTGTAATCAATGAATATAATATACACGTTATGTATATTATATTCTTGTCTTGATTATATTCTTGATGATATTCTAAGCACCTGTATATTCTCAATGTTACCCAGAAAACAGGATACAGGTTTAACTCATTCAAAATACTTCCGCTTAAAGGTCCCTTTCTTCGTGATCCCATGTTTTAAACTTTAGTTAGTGTGTAATGTTGTTGTTACAGTATAAATAATATCTGTAAAATTCTAAAGCTCAAAGTTCAATGCCAAGCGAGATATTTTATTTAACAGAATTCGCCTACATCGAACGACCCGTTTAGACTACATCCCTCTAGTTCCTGCAGTAATGACGTCACTAAAACAGTTTTTTGACTAACCTCCGCCCACATGAATACACAAAAAGGGGGCATGTACTTGTTGCGCTCGGACGGAGAAGAGGAAAGGTTGCATTTGTGTTTGTCGCCAAACGGTGTTTATTTTCATCTCGGAGTCCAATCACCTTTGTTTGGCCTTCCCAGGGACACTGTACTTGGAGATCAATGGTTACAATTTATGTTTAACTCGGTTCCCGAGAATTATAATCCACATGTAAAACTATGTGCAGCACATTTTGCTGAGGACAGCTTCCTCAATCTCAATCAGTTTAATGCCGGATTCGCACCAAGATTATTCTTGAAAGATGGAGCAGTTCCCTCTTTGTCTGGAGAAGGCGTTGTTTATGGACCACAACCGGTAAGTGTATTTTATTATTTAAGTTGGTGTGTTTAACAGTTTCTGTAATTTATTACACAAAGGGCAACGCTGTTTAGCTTTGTTAACTAGATGTTAGGGCTGTGCAAAAAAATCGATTGTGATTTTCATGCGCATTTTGTCAGTAAAAACGCTCCTGTGATTATAAGTACATCTCCAGAACGTGAGTTCAGATCAGGATTGCCAGGTATTCAAAACAAATCCTGCCCACTTGCTTCTCAAAACTAGCCCAATCGTGTTTCCAGGAGGGCAGTGTGCACTCAGCTGCTGTCGAATCACAACACAGGAACCGCTGGCACAATCAGAACTCGTTATGTATTTCTGAAGGAGGGGCTTTATAGAACAAGGAAGACATCAGCCCGTTTTTATGACAGTGAAAACATTGTTATACAGATAGGTGAATTGTGTGAAAAGTACTGTTGTTTTACACGCGAAACATGAACACATGTTGTATTGCACACTGTAAACACAAAGTTTCAAAAAAGCACGAAAAACAGGACCTTTAATGTTACACTGTCAGACATGCAAAAGAAATCTATTATGTCTCTTGCTCTGGCTACTGTATATAGACCACCAGGACCGTATACAGAATTCCTAAAAGAATTTGCAGATTTCCTCTCAGACCTTTTGGTTACAGTTGATAAAGCGATAATTGTTGGAGATTTTAATAGTCACGTTGATAATTCAAATTATGCATTAGGGCTTGCGTTTACTGACCTAATAAATTATTTTGGAGTTAAGCAAAATGTCACCCGGCCCACTCATCGTTTTAATCATACACTAGATTTAATTATATTACATGGAATATATCTTACTGAAATGGATATCAAAGCGATGATTTTACCGACCATTTCCTTGTATCGTGCATGCTGCGTATCACTGATATTAACTATATGTCTCAGCGTTACCGTCTGGGAAGAACTATTGTTCCAGCCACCAAAGACAGATTCACAAATAACCTTCCTGATTTATCTCAACTGCTATATGTACCCAAAAATACACATAAACTAGATGAAATGACTGGCAACATGGGCACTATTTTCTTTAATACATTAGAAGCTGTTGCCCCCATCAAACTGAAAAAGGTTAGAGAAAAACGTACTGTGCCATGGTATAACAGTAATACTCACTCTCTCAAGAAAGAAACTCGTAGTCTTGAATGCAAATGGAGAAAAACTAACTTGGAAGTTTTTAGAATCTTGTGGAAAAACAGTATATCCAGCTATAGACAGGCTCTAAAAACTGCCAGGGCAGAGCATATCCACAAACTCATAGAAATTAACCAAAACAATCCAAGGTTTTTATTTAGCACAGTGGCTAAATTAACAAATTACCAGACGCTACCTGATTCAAATATTCCACCAACGTTTAATAGTAATGACTTTATGAAGATCTGTATGAAGAATTTCAGTCAGGTTTCAGGCCCCACCATAGCACAGAAACTGCACTTGACTGCATCTGATTGCTAGTTTTACTTGATCTTAGTGCTGCGTTCGACACCATAGATCATGACATACTTATAGATCAATTACAAAACTATACAGATATTCAAGCGCAGGCTCTAAGAGAGTTTATTTAACTCAAAAGAGTTTATTTAAATGGGGAGTCATCTCATGTATCACCAGTAAAATATGGAGTGCCACAAGGATCTGTCCTAGGTCCTCTTCTATTTTCAATATACATGTTGCCCCTTGGTAATATTATTAGAAAATTTTGGATTAGTTTCCACTGTTATGCTGATGATACTCAGCTATATATCTCAACAAGACCAGATTAAACTTCTAAATTATCTAAACTAACAGTGTGTTAAAAATGAAAAAGATTGGATGACCAATAATTTTCTTCTATTAAATTCGGATAAGACAGAGATATTACTTATTGGACCAATAAACAGTACACAGAATCTAGTAGATTACAGTTTGCAACTAGATGTCAAAAATCTGGGTGTTGAATTAGACAGCAAATTGTCTTTTAAAAAAAACAATATTTTCCATTTTACAAAAACAGCATTTTTCCATCTTAGAAACATTGCATAGCTGCAAAATATGTTACCTGTTTTTGATGCAGAAAAGCTAGTTCATGCATGTATGACCTCTAGACTGGATTATTGTAATGCACTTCTAGCTGGTTGTCCTGCATCTTCAATAAACAAGCTACAGGTAATCCAAAATGCAGTGGCTAGAGTCCTTACCAGGTCAAGAAAATATGATCATATTACCCCAAATTTACAGTCTCTGCATTGGCTACCTATTAAGTTCCATATCAGTTACAAATTATAATTTCTTACCTATAAAGCCCTAAATGGTTTAGCTCCTGCATACCTAACTAGGCTTATACCACGCTACAATCCATCACGCTCCCTAAGGTCACAAAACGCTGGACTTTTGGTAGTTCCTAGGATAGCAAAGTCCACTAAAGGAGGTAGAGCTTTTTCACATTTGGCTCCCAAACTCTGGAATAGCCTTCCTGATAATGTTCAGGGTTCAGACACACTCTCTCTGTTTAAATCTAGATTAAAAACACATTTCTTTCACAAAGCATTCACATAATGCAACTCATAATTTGTGACTGCAGTTGTATCTGATCAAATGTGCATTCTTATTCTTTAACTTGGGTTAAACTAATTAATTTTACTTTGTTGAAACAGCAGCTATGCTAATGATGTCTCTATTTGTTTCTTTGTTTCTGCTGGGATTTATATCCCGTGGTAACTAGGATTTACACAAGCTCCAGTCTGGACCCACAACACCTGAGAAGAGATGATGCTGACCCCTCAGAGGACCTCAGATGATGCTTACCCCGAAACAACATGCAAAACTAACCAATATTGCTTCTTATTATGCAATACTATGCTACTTCAAGGGATAGTTCACCCAAATAGCAAAATTAGGATATTAAAGGGTTGGTTCTTTAATAACTCACCCTCATGTCATTCCAAACCAGTAAGGCCTCCATATATCTTCGGAACAGAGTTTAAGATATTTTAGATTTAGTCCGAGAGCTCTCAGTCCCTCCATTGAAACTGTGTGTACGGTATACTGTCCAGAAAGGTAAGAAAAACATGATCAGAGTAGTCCATGTGACATCATAGGGTCAGTTAGAATATTTTGAAGCATCGAAAATACATTTTGGTCTAAAAATAGCAAAAACTACGACTTTATTCAGGATTGTTTTCTCTTCCGTGTCTGTTGTGAGAGAGTTCAAAACAAAGCAGTTTGTCATATCCGGTTCGCGAACGAATCATTAGATGTAACCGGATCTTTTTGAACCAGTTCACCAAATTGAACTGAATCGTTTTAAACGGTTCGCATCTCCAATAGGCATTAATCCACAAATGACTTAAGCTGTTAACTTTTTTAAGAATCAGTTCAGTTCAGACGCTCTGTGCGTCAGTCTTCATCCAAAAACATCCGCTGTCGTATCAGGCAATGACTTTGCAGGCAGCGCTTTTGCACGAAGGCCCTTCACAAAACTGATTTTGGACAGGCTTCTGAGGCAGCGTAATGGTTTAATGATCTACAGCCAAATATAGAGAGCTTTGGTGATAACTAAGTCGATATTTCATTACTGCAATATTGATTTCTTGCTAGAAATTACATCAAAAGTGGAAAACGTTGATCAGAAACATACATTTACACACAAACTGACCAAGGACCACAACTTTCAGACACCATCTTTATTTTTTTTTTACTCAAATTTGAAAGTTTTAAAATTATTTCTGAGAAAAAAAAATCTCTCTCAAAATACTTTGAATAAAAAACTTTCAAATATATATTTTTTGCTGTCAATCTGAAAACATTTTCTCAAAAAAAAAAAAAGTGTTTCTCTCTGTTACGGCCCACAACCATTTCAAGACTCGTGAATTTTAAGGACACAGGCCGAACATATAAAAAAGAATCACAACCCCTGATGTGAGTTCCAAGACATCTCTATTTAATTAAGAGTATTCAAATCAAACATTCACAAATAATATTTATAAGAAAGAAAACAATCTAATGGATGATAAGGAAAACAATCAGTTCATGGGTAGGGAAGCTAAGAAAACAGTCCCCTAACTACACCTGTTCTCGGAATAAAGTTCTTACCTGACTACCGAAAAATAAAAACAGGTGAGTCTTCCGGACATCTGCTTCCCTCGCTCAGTTCTTACTAAATAAACAAATGTGAACTAATAAATAAATACATACACTACCCGCAACTGAGAAGTAAGAAATATACCAAATCTCAAAACACAACTTTATACGTTAAACCCAAGCTTAACATAAAACAAACAAAACCGCCTCCAAGAGGCGATGAGAGACGCTGGTGAATGGGAAGCGGAGCAACAGAGAGAGAGAGACACGCCATTGCCGTCTCGGAGCCTTTTATCCGGTATCCCCGATGAAGTCATATAATTCTCACAAAAGAATCCTCCCACAACGCCACCTACGGACTCAAAAATAAATATCACACAGATACACATAACACCCTCACCCTTAAGTGAATAAATTGTAGAAACAATCTTTCTTACCCGTTTCCTTTTTGCTTTTACCCTCTCTTTTTAACAGAAAGGGGGGAAAAAACAATTTATTCCTATTAGACACGTGATAAAGCGTCAGCAATAACATTATCTTTACTACAAATGTGTTGAATATCTAGTTCAACGTCTGTAAAAACAAACTCCAAAGCATCAGACGTTGGTTGTTGTTTTTCATCTGGTCCAGGAAGACTAATGGGTTATGATCGGTGTAAATAATCAACGGATACGAAACAGAATTCAATTTTCGTGAAAAAGAGCAAACGGGATGCTCAACACCAGTCTGATGTAACGGATATGCAGGTCATCGATTCATGGGTTCTGAACTAATGAATCACGGTTCGTTGAATCTAAAACAATGCAAACAAAATGTAACAAAAACTATGGACTCTCTCTTTTCTAGCACATTAAATAAAGTTGCTCCTTTACGCTTAAGGAAGGTTAAGGAAAACAGTTTGACACCCTGGTATAATGAGCATACTCGCACCCTAAAGAGAGCAGCCCGAAAAATGGAGCGCAGCTGGAGGAAAACAAAACTAGAGGTATTTTGTATTGCTTGGTGGGAAAGTAACATATCCTACAGAAAAGCATTAAAAACTGCTAGATCTGATTAGTTTTCTTCTCTTTTAGAAGAAAACAAACATAACCCCAGGTATTTATTCAATACAGTGGCTAAATTAACGAAAAATAAAGCCTCAACAAGTGTTGACATTTCCCAACACCACAGCAGTAATGACTTTATGAACTACTTTACTTCTAAAATCGATACTATTAGAGATAAAATTGCAACCATTCAGCCGTCAGCTACAGTATCACATCAGACAGTGCACTATAGACCACCTGAGGAACAGTTCCACTCATTCTCAACCATAGGAAAGGAAGAATTGTATAAACTTGTTAAATCATCTAAACCAACAACATGTATGTTAGACCCTATACCATCTAAGCTCCTAAAAGAGGTGCTTCCAGAAGTCATAGATCCTCTTCTGACTATTATTAATTCCTCATTGTCATTAGGATATGTCCCCAAAACCTTCAAACTGGCTGTTATTAAGCCTCTCATCAAAAAAAAACACAACCTGACCCCAAAGAACTAGTTAATTATAGACCAATCTCGAATCTCCCTTTTCTGTCCAAGATACTAGAAAAGGTGGTATCCTCACAATTATATTCCTTCTTAGAGAAAAATGGTATATGTGAGGATTTCCAGTCAGGATTTAGACCGTATCATAGTACTGAGACTGCTCTCCTTAGAGTTACAAATGATCTGCTCTTATCATCTGATCGTGGGTGTATCTCTCTATTAGTTTTATTGGATCTTAGTGCTGCGTTTGACACAATTGACCACAACATTCTTTTGCATAGACTTGAACACTTTTTTGGCATCAGTGGAAGTGCATTAGCATGGTTTAAATCGTACTTATATGACCGTCATCAGTTTGTAGCAGTGAATGAAGATGTATCCTATCGATCACAAGTGCAGTTTGGAGTACCTCAAGGCTCAGTACTAGGGCCGCTACTCTTCACGCTTTATATGTTACCCTTGGGAGATATCATCAGGAAACATGGTGTTAGCTTTCACAGTTATGCTGATGATACTCAGCTCTATATTTCTTCGCGGCCCGGTGAAACACTCCAATTTGAAAAACTAATGGAATGCATAGTCGATATAAAAAACTGAATGATGAGTAATTTCTTACTGCTAAATTCTGAAAAAACAGAGGTGTTAATTATAGGACCTAAAAACTCAGAAATCAGAAATGTTAATCCATGCATTTATGACCTCAAGGTTAGATTATTGTAATGCTTTATTGGGTGGTTGTTCTGCACGCTTAGTAAACAAACTACAGCTAGTCCAAAATGCAGCAGCAAGAGTTCTTACTAGAACCAGGAAGTATGACCATATTAGCCCGGTCCTGTCAACACTGCACTGGCTCCCCATCAAACATCGTATAGATTTTAAAATATTGCTTATTACTTATAAAGCCCTGAATGGTTTAGCACCTCAGTATTTGAATGAGCTCCTTTTACATTATAATCCTCTACGTCCGCTACGTTCTCAAAACTCAGGCAATTTGATAATACCTAGAATATCAAAATCAACTGCGGGTGGCAGATCCTATTCCTATTTGGCGCCTAAACTTTCGAATAACCTACCTAACATTGTTCGGGAGGCAGACACACTCTTGCAGTTTAAATCTAGATTAAAGACCCATCTCTTTAACCTGGCATACACATAACATACTAATATGCTTTTAATATCCAAATCCGTTAAAGGATTTTTAGGCTGCATTAATTAGGTAAACCGGAACCGGAAACACTTCCCATAACACCCTATGTACTTGCTACATTGATTAGAAGAATGGCATCTACGCTAATATTTGTCTGTTTATCTCTTGTTCCGAGGTCACCGTGGCCACCAGATCCAGTCTGTGTCCAGATCAGAGGGTCACTGCAGTCACCCGGATCCAGTACGTATCCAGACCAGATGGTGGATCAGCACCTAGAAAGGACCTCTACATCCCTGAAAGACAGCGGAGACCAGGACAACTAGAGCCCCAGATACAGATCCCCTTTAAAGACCTTGTCTCAGAGGAGCACCAGGACAAGACCACAGGAAACAGATGATTCTTCTGGACAATCTGACTTTGCTGCAGCCTGGAATTGAACTACTGGTTTCGTCCGGTCAGAGGAGAACTGGCCCCCCAACTGAGCCTGGTTTCTCCCAAGGTTTTTTTCTCCATTCTGTCACCGATGGAGTTTCGGTTCCTTGCCACTGTCGCCTCTGGCTTGCTTAGTTGGGGTCAGTTCATCTACAGGGATATCGTTGACTTGATTGCAAATAAATGCACAGACACTATTTAACTGAACAGAGATGACATAACTGAATTCAATGATGAACTGCCTTTAACTATCATTTTGCATTATTGACACTGTTTTCCTAATGAATGTTGTTCAGTTGCTTTGACGCAATGTATTTTGTTTAAAGCGCTATATAAATAAAGGTGACTTTGACTTTGACAAACCCAAAACTTGTAGATTTTGAATTCAGGCATATAAACCCAACTTTTTCTAAGCTAAAGGCCTGGCCTAAATTATTTACGACACTGGACGAGACATTCCAAAGTCACGTGAGCAGCCTCAAAGGAGAAACGAAACACATTCCACAAGACACACACACACATAAGCACACACACACAAACAAACTTTTATTTATGCTCGTTGTGTAAGTCCTTAATAATATGTATCTTGAATAGGTTTGCTTTGCATAAAATGAGCTAAAAGGACTGACCCAGGAAGCTCTTACTCTCTCTTACTCTTGACTCCGACTCTTACTCTCATGGCTCCTTCGGGAGCTTTCATCTCCGTGTTTTCGTTTCTTTTCATTACTAAGTTTATTCACCTATTCGCCTCTCCACACGAGGAAGACAAATTCTGAAACATTGCTTTGTTGAACCTTTCAAATGTACTGCGCGATTCCGCAGCAGCATTGAAAGACACGAGAGAACATGCCTAGCTACACAGGACCACGCTCACGCTGTTCACAAGCACTCTGGTCTGGAGTCACAAAGAGACACATCAGCCCGGAAGACATGAGAGAACATGCCCAATCACAAAGAGACACATGCAAGTATCATTCTCTATGGAGTTTTAAATGCTGCTTAAAGTTTGTCTATGATTTGATTCATTGTTGTCTTTCAAGGGTTACTGTCTGTGAGTTTGCATAACTGAGGGCGTGATTCTGTGATCACACCTATTCTCTCATTCATCTTCTCTCACTCATTCTCTCCCTCTCTCCCTCTCTCCCTCATTTGGATTCCGTTATGTCTTGTACAAAGTTTACTGTCTATATTGCCGTAAGCGTATTTACCCTGTGTGATTTGTAGTTTGATGTATTATTAGTTCAATTATTAAAAACCAATGTATATTCATGATTGCCTCTGACTGAAACGCTCACTTCACGAGTCAATGAAATGTCTGATCTTTAGCTACAAGCTCTTTACTTTTTAGTAACCTAAATTTCATAATGATAGGATAATGTTTTCATGGCCAGAGAATATTTTTCCTTGAATTATAAGAAGTGATAACTTTATTGAAAATTGATAAGTTAATCTTACGGCCGTTTGCTGGACAAACCACTGTTTGATTTGCGGTAATTTACAGTAAGAGATATCACTTTAATTGATATGAAGAATGGAATATTGACATATTAATGAGTAAATTACAGTGCCTTGTAATGAGTTATTGATAAATGCAATTGAGCTATTTTTCATCTTCAATAATCTTAATGTAACTGTCATATGAGATATATATATTAATCATATTCCTGATTATTCAAATTCCCTATATATCATTTGAGTTAATTATTATGTACAACCCAGTGCGGCTACATATTATTTGGTGAAGGAACGCGCGGATTTCAAACTTCGTTTTGTGAGCAATCCAGTTCAATCTGTGTATATGGTTATTAATAATTTCTGCACACGCGCTATGAAATTATGTACTTGTGAGATAAGTCGCAAGACGCGAACTAACTCCTAACTGACTGAGGCAAAAAGCTGATAAGTCAACACGTTAGGTATTTATAGAAACGTAACAGTATAGTCACTGTTATTTTAATGAAAGTAAACTGCAATATAATTTTAAAAAGTCTCCTGTTAAGAAAGACCAAGATCTCTCTGCTGTGAGAACATTTTAATATTAATAAACCGCCAATTAAAAAGACGAAGAAATGTCTTTTTTTCCCTAGGGGCGAAGACGTAAACCTGGACAGGGCAATGCTCTCCTGTTTCAGTTAAAAGGCCTTGTTTATTAAATATCGTTTTTGAATTCGTGGTGAACCACAGTGATATTCAAAAATAAACGATAAAAACTCCTGGTCTAAAATTGGCTTAGCTACCCGATTGTAAACCTAAAATATTTCAATCATAGGTGCTATTTTGATAAATGTTTATGGGAGTCAACAGATGAAAAATTCCTGTTGTGCACATTTGGGCTTAGTGCAATGAAAAGAATCCTGCCTTAACGCTCTTGTGCAGTATCACCAAATCAGCGCTGATGAGCGCACAGAGTTTAGATCACGTTGAAGTCGGTTGTAATTCCGCTTAGTAAACACCAGAGGGCGTTATTTGTTTAGAAGTTCAAAATTACGCCCTGCCTTCTGATGTCAGCCTGCATGAGTGCAATTACGCCATCTCGTGGCCGTTTCAGATAATGTGCTCACTGCTAAATCTCTATTCCCTTGTGTTTTATTGAATTAGATGTCTAAATTCTCAATAATTATTTGCATTTACAGCTTTTCTTGTGTGAATATTATTTCAGGTTAGACAATTTGACTGTTTACATTTACTTTGAGTTTGGTTCAAACATGATTTGAATTAAAATTTAAATTGTTTAATAGTGTAAATCTAGATGTTTCAGGTCAACCACTGATTGACCCACTTAAAAGGAAGTAAGCCATCTAGTGGCAGTCTCCTGTTAAATCGACTAACAGCTCTCAGCTCTCTTTTCAATTCTGTTTTGAATTGCATATGTCTACTTTTACCCTTTTTGATTAATTTCATAATTATTAATGATACCTTACTGTTATCATTGGTTATTATAAGATATTATTCAGATTTTCCTTTTAATTCTTCTTACATGCTTATTTTAAATTTTGATTTAAACCAGTTTTGAATTTTTAATTTGAATTAAGTTTTCTGCTCACCAGGTTGAGCACAGAGAGGGAGTACGCCCCCTTGTGGTGAAAACCAGCTACTACTTCTCCCGTGTTTCATTCCTGTCTTGTTATTTTGATTTTTATTCTTTTTCTTCTCTCTTTTGGCTTAGGTTATTTTTGATAATTACCATCATTATCATAATGTTTTGTTTTTGTTTTGGTAAAGCTGTTACTAGGTTAAGCTGTTACCTCTCATTTCTACATATATATTTACTCAGTTGATGTTAAACAAACCAAACCTTGAGAGTTTTTGGGGAGCGCCGGAGAGGTTGACCAAGCCACTGGTTTCCACCTGAATGGCTTCAATTCACCCAGGTGAACCAAATGTGATAAAACCCATCCACTTATTATAAGCCACAGAATATTAGATATTCCCCTGTATATATTTTTAAGTGTTTGACCCATTGCTTCTTCAAGCCACACCATCTTTCTAGGTTTCCTACTCAGATAGCACCACTCACCTGTTGGCCCTATCGTAAAATCTAGCAGTAGGCTTCGGCCTCCTTATTCTCACTAACACATTGTGTTACTATTGTTTTTCTCATTTCAAGTGTTGTTTCACTTTGATATTTTTTCTATCCTCTGTTCTGTTGTGATTTGTTTCTTTCATTTCACATAGAGACAGTAACCTGTGAGAGCCACCAAAGAAGCTAAATAGTAGAGCGACAACCAGCAGCCGGTGTCATCACGCGACCCACTAGGCTACTGCCTGTCAAATCTCCATTTCAGGTCCTTCGTTGACCCAAGTAAATTGGCTACTGAACTGTCTGACTGTTTGCATCAGTTAGCCCCAAAATTCTCATAAATGGCACAGCCAGTATGAATATAGCTCATTAACCTTAGAACAAACTTGCATTGGTCTTTTTGTGTGTGTGCTGTGCTTCTCTTATCGACAGGGAGTCAGGATGTTCCAGTCATCCAGTCCAGCAGTCCACGGGGGCCACCTCTCGACATGGTTGAAAGCAGTGACGACCCCCTTCCTGCCCAAGGACGCCAGTAACCTGCAGCACCCAGAGCAACTAGACACCGAGCTAGATGAACTGATGGCACACGATCCAACCCAAAGCGACTACTACAAAGAACTCGCCAGGATCCTCGGAAGCCTAGTTCACATTCTCGTTGCCCAGGCACGGCTCAGCGAACGGAGCAACATCGACCTTAAACAGCAAGCAGCAACGCTTAAGCTTCAAGCGGAGGAGGCCTGGACGGACCGGGCCCGAACCCAGAGTCGCCTTGATCAGCTCCTCCTCGAGACCCAAAACCAGCGCGAGAAAGAGGACGACACAGATCCAGAGCTACAGAAAGAAGTAGAAAGACCAAACAATGCCCTGCAAGATCTTCGCCTCGACACCGATCAAAGAGAACAGCTGGAGAGAGAAGCCAGAAAAGAACTCAACAAAAAACTCCAGCAAGGTGATGCTCTCCTAAAAAGAGCAGAGACTGAACTGAAAGAAAGAGACTCTAAAACCTGAGCCTGCAAAACACACTTGCAAGCGGCCCGAGCTAAAATCAACGAGCTTACTCTGCAGAGAGACGAGCTCCAAGATGAACTTGACACTGTTCACACTAGGGGTGTGCACGGATAGTCGAACATTCGAATATTCGTTCTGCTCTAATTATTCGATAAATAAAAATGATATTCGAATTTCGTAAAAAAAAAAAAAAAAGTTCTCAATTAAACCGAATTTGGTCCCTTTCTGTGATTCTCCAAGGCATATTTGAAGATGTATGCAAGAAAAAAATAATTAATGAATGAATAAGGGGCCGTTCACATATCACGCCTAAAAACGCATGGAAAACGCTAGGCGCGCCACTTTCTCCTTCTTTCCAAAGCGCTCGGGCAGAAGCGCTCCCGAGGCGTCTGTCATTGCTAAGCAACAATGACGCGCTCTTTCCATGAAGATGCAGAAATTTCAGCAAAGCATAAATGGATTTGCAGCACAAAAAAATCGCTTTCAGTAGCTCTGCTACTAAATTTATTTCAAAATGGCAATCCATATACAGATATAATCAGCTGTTTCTTCATCTTGGTCAGCCAACGTTGTTAAGGGAAAGGATGAAGCTGATTGGTTAGTTCTTGTCACATGACTTGCGGTTTACTTGCGGCTCTCTGAAAAGTTGAGATGTTTTTAACTCGATGTGGTGCGGACGCACTTGGAAAAAACGGGCGCGTCGCACCGCGTGCACATCGCGACCGCGTCGCTTCCATTATGAGCGCACATACCGCACGCCTACATTGGAAATAACGAACTTGAGACGCGATATGTGAATGGCCCCTAAGAACTGCGGTCTTCCTACTTCAAATATACCATGGAGAATCACAGAAAGTGACCGAATTCAAGAACATTGTTGTGGCATCTCTCAAGCAACGAAACACCGCTAACTTGGAGAATGCAGTGAAAACTCTCTTCTCGCGTCTGCCCTAGACCCTCAGCACAAACATCTCAGGTTACTCCATGAAAACATGAAAGAAGTGAGTCCCGCCAACGTCTGTGCCCGTCAGAGTGCGTTTTCTCCGCGGCCGGCCTTATTGTTAACAGACTAAGGAGCCGACTTTCCTCCGATCATGTTTACATGCCTGTATTTCTTAACAAGAACATGTAAAACAATAGAAAAAAAGAAAAAAAGATTTGCTGACAGTTTAAAAGTTTCAACGTTAAGTGTAGGCTACGTTCTACAATAGCCTAATTGCTGCAGGCTGCTTTACGTTTTTTCTTTAACTTTTTCTTTTTTCTTTGTTAACTTTTTTTTTTTTTTGCTTTTAATTTGTACTTTTGTTTGCTTGCACGCATTGTTAAAGGTTTTCAGCTACAAAATACGATGTGTGATGTTAAAGTTTATTGTGTGTATGCTTGTTCAAAATGACGGAAACAATAAATGTTGTCTGTCTCATTAAACTTAATTTAAATAAACAAATATTCGAATATCCGTTTTTTGTGAGCTCAAATATTCGAATGTGATATTTGCGGAAAACGCCCATCCCTAGTTCACACAGAACTGAAACAATCTCACGGATTACAGAGTGGCTGGATCGGAGAAACGCACACCACAGAGTTTCTCACGGCCCGCCACTCCAACCCTTTCAGCCAAGAACCCAGAGCTGAAAAAGGGGGTGTAAGCTCACGGCTCAAGAAATCACCAGCCAACAACGGAGGGGGGAGAACCCTTCCAGAGAACGCATGCCACTAAACCCTGCACAGCTCACCGAGAACTTAACAAGCTAGCCAGAAGCATCCCTACGTTCAATCCAGATCCTGCAGGAGGACATGACGTTCACGCTTATTTACAAGACATTGACTTTAACTTGCAAACTGTCACCAATGTGACAGATGTGAACACATTGTACCTGTTAAAAATCACGCCCAGCCGTGATGTGCATAGTTTTCTGGATCGTCAACCAGAGACTGTCAAAGTGGACTACCAGCAACTGCTACAAACTTTGATTCTTGAATTCTCTGATCCAGACTCAGACAATGGGCTCCTTATTGCTATGGACCTCAAACAGGGCCGACTTGAAAACCCACAGACTTTCTGTAGTTAGCTACGAAAAGCCTACTTCGGAGCATGCAACGAACCAGGTATGGAACAGGATGTCGACTTAAAAACTCTGTTCCTCCAAAACCTACATGCCAGTTGGAGTTTTCATCTCAGAGTCCCAGCGTGTCCACGTAACATGACTACACAAGACTTACGGAACTTAGCCCACAAAGCTTGCACCAAGCAAAAGACTATTTATGAAAAGACTGTGAAAAACCCCAAAATCTCTGTCTCTGAGCACTGCTTGGAGTTAACCCTAGAGGGCGCCCCACAACACCACAGTCACAGACCTTTTAATAGAGAGTCAATACCGTTCCAAGCCAGCAGAGGGCAACACAATCGTGGTGGTGCTCGTCCAAAGCACCAGAACGAGCGCTCTGAAAGATTCTGGGACCGGCGACCCAAAAAGAGCCGATCCCCACCGTCCAGGACACAAAGCCCCGACAGCCGGCAGTGGAACCACTCTCGACATGACACTGGTAAGCTCAATCCTGAGCCCATGTCAGAAAAACACAGGGCAGCCACGTCTGAGACAGCAGAGATCCTGAGAGTGCTAAAAGAGCTTCTGTACATGAAAACTCGCAAGGAAGACAAGGAAGATGAACCAGACATCTTATGTCTAAGCATAAGAACTTCAACCAACACCCTGTCTAACTGCCATCTGTATGAGCCAAGCACCCAGAACAATGCTCGTCATCCACAGACCACAGAGCTAACTGTCACATCACAAGGTGACAACATCACCCAAGCTCCACAGCTGACAGCTGCACACCCTGAACGAGACAGCACAGGTCTTCACACCAGGTACCACAAACACAAGGTACCAGAAAATGATGCTTTGACTACCTGCCTTCGCAGCGAGCTACACAAGACAGGTCCTAACCACCCATCGATCGTCACACCTGCCCTGATGCCAACATTCCTGGGCAGCCTTGTCGAAAAGGAGGTGGGCCGAAAGGGAGTGAGCATGGAAGACCTGATCGACACAGGATTAAACCTTACGGTGATCTCATCCCACCTTTTCAAAAGACTCCAATTTGAAGCTAAGAGACAAGATCAAACTCTTACACCTCAAACTTGTGAACTGAATGTACAGTCGTACAGCCAGAATGACATCCGGTTTGAACAGGCTGCTTCCATTTACCTGACAACCGGTCCAATGAGTCTAGTGCATCCTATTTATGTCTCACCAATGAACACTCATGCATTTCTCATCGGCAAAGACCTGCTAGACCACTTTGACCCTTTACTGAACTTCAAACAGCTAAAAGCCTTTGCTCAAGTGCGAGAACCTCTTTCCCTCCAGCCACACAGGTTGCCAGAGCCAGACTGTCAGGTCACAGAGGTCACGGGAACTCCAACAGAGCCAGACTGCCAGGTCACAGAGGTCACGGGAACCCCAGCAGCCAGCCATGGGTACACAGCCCCTACGACAGACAAAAGCTCAAGCTCAAGTTCAAGCCTCTGCACCTTAGTCAACGAACAGGGTACGGTGGTACCAGCTTACACCAAAGGGGTCGCTGTTCGGCTCAACCTGCAAAGTGGTCAAACCTTAAACCACACGCTGGGTTTGTTCCAATCCTCACCTGAATGTGTGGAACTCGGACTCACACTTGAAGCCACACCCCTCACTGAAGTGTCATCTAGTATAGTCTACATCCTGTGCAACAACTGCACGGCAACTGACATCAACATTCCCAAGGCCTACCGGCTGGGATGGCTAGTGAGCCATGACTTTAAAGACTTTGAACTTGTACCACCTGTCATTGAGCCCATTCCACCTGCACTGATACCCGAAGGGAGTACAAACAACACATTGTTCACTGCACCCTTCAAATTCATCGGCATCACATCTGTCATGTCGGTGAGCAAAGACCAGGTGTGTGGAATGGATCCGACAGATGACCAACACCTCGCAGTATACACAGTCTCCCACCAGAACGTCAGCGAGACTGATGAAGCTGCTACAATTCTCAATACCAAACTGACGGATGACACACCGACGGAGGAGCCTTACACAGGTTTTCAATCTCAAGTGCAGCAAATTCTACAAGATGCTCATGCACTTCAGAGCGATACAGATCGCCAAAGACTCAGAAAAGTTCTTTATAAGCTCAAAGAATCCTGTGCCAAAGACTCTTTAGACTGTGGTCTTACCAACCTACACACGGTGCGCATACCTACGCACCCTGATGCTCCTCCCACTTTTATCAAACAGTACAAGATTCCCATCGCCTCACACGAAACAGTGCAGGAGATCATTGAATCTATGCTTGAGAAAGGTGTCATCCCGTCCACGCAACAGCACCTACTCAGCCCCCATCTGGCCCGCCCTCAAAACTAACTGCGAGGGGTGACCCACCATTGACTACAGGAAACTGAATCAACAGGTGCCGCTGTCACGATGGCACAAGACCCAGCTGGAACAAGAAATGCCCCTAAACCAGAGGAGCCACAATCTTCCCTACACTTGATGTGGCCTCTGGATTCTGGACCATTCCGGTGCACCCGGAAAACCAACACAAGCTGGCATTCACATTTGGCAACCGACAGTTCACCTTCAACAGGTGTCCATTCGACTATGCCAACTCACCAGCTGAATTCAACATCTGTTTGAACAAAGCCTGTACAGACTAACTATGCTAGACTCAGTTTCGTGTGCCACCTTCCATGCTGTAAACAGAATGGTTTCAAAACTGCAAACAACAAGCCCGTCAAACACCAACACCTGTTCCAGCAATGTGATAACATCACAAAAACACACAATGTGACTGTGTACTGGAAGAAGGTAAAAGGACACTCGAAGCTACCAGGTCTAGACAAGGACTTAAAAGATCAAACTCACACCCTTGCCAAAACTGGCGCACTAAACAACAGGCTGTGGTCACTCCCAACTCACCCACCCACATTCAGGGTTGAAGTGATTACACACAGCATAAGAACTTTACTAGCTAAACTGCCTACCTCAGAAACGCTTACGCTTGCTCCATTGTCTACACAGACCAACATAGCGGACATGCAGGCTTCTGAAACCTCCATAATGACTTTGCTTTACCACCTCTCAGACCCCTCCATCAACCCTGGCAAACAGTCTACAGTCACTGACATCAAACGCCCCAGACCACTGCATGATACAAAGGACATGCTGCGTGCACAGAAAAACATTGTGGGTTGTGCACCGTCTGACATCACAATGCCACGGCTTGTAATGCCATGGAGCAAAAGGGGGACAATGCCAATATATTTCCATGACGCATCATGTGCTGCACCACGCAGCACCAGAGCCACTGACAAGACACTGAAGCAAGCGTCATGCCAGCAGCAAGATGTGGCAAAACATGGGCCAGGGCGAGCTAAACCTAGTCGCCGCCCATGAAGCAAAGAGACTGCCCTGTCCAACGAAAGACAGCCCTCGCTTGTTTCTTCCTCCCCTTTCTTTCTCCCTGTTATCTGTACCAGGATGCTGCTATGGTTTGCCTTGCTGTGCTGTCAGCCAAAGAGAGGACAGCTGCCACTGAGAGAACCACTGAGACTCCTGATCACCGACGACAGGGCACACTACCCCAGCACTGTAACCCAATACAGCTGGACAGGGGTCCGATGGAGAGAGGCTGATGTCAAACACATGTTCAGCCAACATGAGAAAGTGACTGTTACACAAATGGAGTCAGGTGGACACCACCACCGCTCCAAACAGTTCCCGGGAGCTTTGCTCAGAGCCGCTGCTGCCGCCAGAACGTTTAACATTGGTATGTCCAGTGTCAATGCAGCGAACCAGACCGTAAACTCCATGAAACCGCTGTTTACTGTCTTCCAGAATGACTTTACCCAGACCCAGCTGGTTACAGCGTTAACGACAGACATGCCCCCCAGATACAGATCTCCTGTAAAGACCTTGTCTCAGAGGAACACCAGGAAAAGACCACAGGAAACAGATGATTCTTCTGCACAATCTGACTTTGTGCAGCCTGGAATTGAACTACTGGTTTCGTCTGGTCAGAGGAGAACTGGCCCCCCAACTGAGCCTGGTTTCTCCCAAGGTTTTTTTCTCCATTCTGTCACCGATGGAGTTTCGGTTCCTTGCCGCTGTCGCCTCTGGCTTGCTTAGTTGGGGACACTTCATCTACAGCGATATCGTTGACTTGATTGCAAATAAATGCACAGACACTATTTAACTGAACAGAGATGACATAACTGAATCCAATGATGAACTGCCTTTAACTATCATTTTTGCATTATTGACACTGTTTTCCTAATGAATGTTGTTCAGTTGCTTTGACGCAATGTATTTTGTTTAAAGCGCTATATAAATAAAGGTGACATGCTGTGGGAGGTTAGCTCCTCCAGTGACAGCCTAACCACGGGTAAAACCCCACCATACATGATACCCTTAAGCCTTGTGCTAACTGTGCTGGCTTATGTCATCACCTCGCCAGCTGACCTGCTACAAATACACCTGGCCAACTCTCTGGATAACGCCATCCTACTGCACGTCAATCCCAAACAGAGAGAAGTGAATGTGCTCCTGAACCAACCCATCAGCGAGTCAAGCCAAGTCTACAGACTTAAAGACATTGTCAGTGTCAGGTTGTGGAAAAGCAACACCCACACCAAGACACACATTCCAGATGTGGTGGCCTACCACGACAGCGACACACAGCTGTACCTGGCCCCAAACCTGCACATGTGTACTTTGACCAAAGACATTCATTATCTCTGCCTTAGCAAACTCTTCCTCATACACAACACTGAAGGAATCTGCGGGTGCAACCCCTGGTCAGCCACACACGCTGCCCTGCTGAAGCCAAGCCTCGTACACAAGTCACAGAAACGCAAGCAGAGATTGTAGGTGACAGATGGCTCGTCAACACTCCTGTGCGCACAGCTACACTGACCTACGACCAGCATGACACTGCCACCCGTGTCAACCTGCTTGACCAGAGCATGTGGATTCAAGTACCGAAAGGTGCCACCCAACACATTGACATTACTCCCGTCGACACAGCCCTCCAAGCACTCTCTCGAAAGCCCGTTCTGAACCCATCATCTGAGGGTCCGAGCCTGGACTGCTGCCGACACTGCACGGTGCATCTCCACTGTCATTGGTCACACCCTGATCCTTGGCGTGACCTTCATCCTATACAGGAGACTCAACGAGATGCAAACCTCTACAGCCAAACTCACGACAGCCGTGGCTGGAGGTCTCCGATGGAATCCCCGGAAAGGGGGTGCCAAGTCAAAGACACCACCAAACCTCATCAAGCTGAATCCTCAGCTCCAGGAACCACCTGCCATCATGATCCACCTGCTACATGACCATCATGATTCACCTGTCATCTGCCCATCCTGATGATTGCCGTCCGATGATGTCCACACAGGGACTTCATCCGACGGAAAGGGGGGATGTAACGGATATGCAGGTCATCGATTCATGGGTTCTGAACTAATGAATCACGGTTCGTTGAATCTAAAACAATGCAAACCCAAGACTTGTAGATTTTGAATTCAGGCATATAAATCCAACTTTTTCTAAGCTAAATGCCTGGCGCCAGCCTGGCTGGATTTAAATTATTTACGACACTGGACGAGACATTCCAAAGTCACGTGAGCAGCCTCAAAGGAGAAACGAAACACATTCCACAAGACACACACACACATAAGCACACACACACAAACAAACTTTTCTTTATGCTCTTTATGTAAGTCCTTAATAATATGTATCTTGAATAGGTTTGCTTTGCATAAAATGGTTAATCCTTGTTATGTGAGGATTACAAGTTGCTAATTTATAAATTGGAAATGTTTCTCCTAATTTTAATGTTCACAAATAGAATCATGAGTTGTAACCCTACCCCCCTGCCCAGGTCTTTATAACCTAACAAACAGGACAGGAAAGCTAACTCTTAGAAAAGAGAATAGTACCCTTTTATTTTAGTACTGTATTCTAAATGTATTAAGTATTGCTTTTTGGTGCATTAGATGTTTTCCATAATCAAAAATTGGAGTATCTACAATTTTATCGTGTGTTAATCTTTAAATGTGTGCAATTCTGCATATGAATGTAACGTCGTGTTTCTATCAGTTATATATGTAATTTTTGGTATCTTTGGAATTGTCATGTTGTGACCCAACTATCCACCTATATGAAAGGTGTGTAAAATGTATTAATCTGGAATTACGAACTTGCTAGAATATCACTGCTGAAATCTGATAAGCCAGAATTTATTAGAGTGGGTGTTTCCCCAGAGACAAAGGAACTTTTTCCCGCTTCAGATCGCGGACGTTCATTGGTTGTTCACGCGAACAGAGGCGTGAACCAGTCGAGCTATAAGGACTGACCCAGGAAGCTCTTACTCTCTCTTACTCTTGACTCCGACTCTTACTCTCCTTCGGGAGCTTTTATCTCCGTGTTTTCGTTTCTTTTCATTACTAAGTTTATTCAACTATTCGCCTCTCCACACAAGGAAGACGAATTCTGAAACATTGCTTTGTTGAACCTTTCAAATATACCGCAGCAGCATTGAAAGACACGCGAGAACACGCCTAGCTACACAGGACCACGCTCACGCTGTTCACACGCACGCTGGTCTGGAGTCACAAAGAGACACATCAGCCCGGAAGACACGAGAGAACATGCCCAATCACAAAGAGACACATGCAAGTATCATTCTCTATGGAGATTTAAATGCTGCTTAAAGTTTGTCTATGATTTGATTCGTTGTTGCCTTTCAAGGTTTACTGTCTGTGAGTTTGCATAACTGAGCGCGTGATTCTGTGATCACACCTATTCTCTCATTCATCCTCTCTCCCTCATTCTCTCTCTCCCTCATTTGGATTCCGTTATGTCTTGTACAAAGTTTACTATATTGTCTATATTGTCATACGCGTATTTACCCTGTGTGATTTGTAGTTTGATGTAATATTAGTTCAATTATTAAAAACCAATATATACTCATGATTGCCTCTGACTGAAACGCTCACTTCACGAGTCAATGAAATGTCTGATCTTTAGCTACAAGCTCTTTACTTTTTAGTAACCTAAATTTCATAATGATAGGATAATGTTTTCATGGCCAGAGAATTTTTTTCTTGAATTATAAGAAGTGATAACTTTATTGAAAATTGAAGTTAATCTTACGGCCGTTTGCTGGACAAACCACTGTTTGATTTGCGGTAATTTACAGTAAGAGATATCACTATAATTGATATGAAGAATGGAATATTGACATATTAATGAGTAAATTACAGTGCCTTGTAATGAGTTATTGATATATGCAATTTAGCTATTTTTCATCTTCAATAATTTTAATGTAACTGTCATATGAGAGATATATATATTAATCATATTCCTGATTATTCAAATTCCCTATATATCATTTGAGTTAATTATTATGTACAACCCAGTGCGGCTACACTGATCTCGTTAGAGAAGTACAGCTCCAGCACCTGTGTCACTTGCGTCACAGCAAGCAAGAACGGAGAGGAGAAATCAGGAGCAAAAAGAATGGGAGAATTGATCAGAAGCGCCTTGATCTTTTCAAAACTCATTTGACACGGTTCTGTCCATTTAAATGGTACTTTTGGACTGAGGAGATCAGTTAAGGGAGAGGCGACAACGGAAAAATTCACACAAAAATTCCTGTAATACCCAACCATGCCCAAGAATCGACGCAAGTAGTGGGCACAGGAAAATGAGTAATAGCCTCCACCTTAGACTCGAGAGGCCGAACTTGACCGCCCCCAACAATCTTTCCCAGATAAGTCACCGTAGCTCGTTCGAACTCGCATTTCGCTAGATTGACTGTAAGATTAGCGTCAGACAGACGACTGAAAAGAACATGAAGTTGTTTAACATGTTCTGACCAGGATGCACTATAAATAACCAAGTCATCCAGATATGCTTCAATGTTGTGCATACCGCCAATAGCACGATTTACTAACCTTTGAAAAGTCGGCGGTGCGTTTCATAGACCAAAAGCCATTACAGTGTAATGCAGAAAATGATCCGGTGTTACAAACGCAGAGATTTCTTTTGCACGATCTGACAGAGGCACCTGCCAGTAACCTTTCAAAAGATTGATTTTGGTGACGAAAGCAGCATTTCCAACATGATCCACACAATCCTCCATACGAGGCTATGGGTAACTATCTGGTTTCATAACAGAGTTAACGAAAGTCGGTACAAAAACGAAACAAGCCGTCTGACTTTTTAACCAACAAACAGGGTGAGCTCCAAGGGCTAAAACTTGGCTCAGCGACGTTATTTTCAAGCATGAAGGTAACTTCTTTTTTCAACTGAGCTAGCTTCTCAGGATTCACCCTATATGCATGCTGTTTTATAGGCATTGAATCGCCAACATCAATATCATGTTCTACCAGCGAAGTACGTGAAGGAACGTCAGAGAACAGATTACCATATGTCTGAATTACATTAATCACGTCAGAGCGTTTGATAACAGTCAAATGAGAAAGAAACGAGTTAAGATTTTGAATTATCTCCGAATTTCTCAACCTTCCCACCACCAACTCTATAGAAGGAAAATCAACATCATCCTCCAGTGTGGTCAGAACGGCGGTACTATCAGAGGTATGCGAGAACAATAGACAGGGCAAAGGTTCAGCACTGGACAGCACCCCATCAGCAGGTAGATCAGCACTGGACAGCGCCTGCTCTTTAACCACCGGAATATCTGTAGGTGAGACGATTAACACAGCCGACTTCACTCTAGACAGATCTGGCTGTCTCTCAAAGTACGGTTTAAGCATGTTAATATGGCACAGACGAGTTTTTTTCTCTCTATCAAGGGTCATTATCACATAATCAAGCTTACTGACCTTCTCCTTCACCTGGTAAGGACCATGATAACGAGCCTGCAGTGCAGATCCAGATACTGGCAACATCACTAACACTTTATCACCAGGAGAAAACCTACGAAGTTTAGCACCACGATCGAAACGTATTTTCATTTGGTGTTGTGACATCTTCAAATTATCTTTGGCTAACTCACATGCACGGTGCAGTTTCAAACGGAACTCTCAAACATAATCAAGAACATTGTTTGTTCTCAGATCATTAGTCCAGTGATCTTTAATCAGCTTTAGTGGGCCACGAACAGTATGACCGAACACTAACTCGGCCGGACTAAAACCTAACGATTCCTGTACTACCTTCCTTACTGCAAACATGACCATAGGCACTCCTTCATCCAAGTCTTTCTGGAACTCTAGACAAAACGCACGAAGCATTGATTTTAAAGTCTGGTGGAACCGTTCGAGTGCCCCTTGGCTTTCTGGATGGTAACAACTTGACGTGCAGTGTTTGATGTGTAGCTGATCTAAAGCCTGTTTAAACACACGCGACATGAAATTCGTACCTTGGTTGGAGTGAATAGTAGGCGGAAGACCAAACAATGAGCAAAACTTGAGAAGTGATTTTACGATCACCGGTGCAGTAATTTTTCCGCAAAGGAATTGCCTCCGGAAAACACGTAGATGTACACATTATTGTCAATAAGTACTGATTACCAGACTTAGTTCGAGGCAAGGGACCGACACAGTCAACCATCACACGCTCAAATGGTTCACCAATGGCTGGAATTGGATATAACGGAGCAGGTGGAATATTTTGATTCGGTTTCCCAATCTTTTGACACACATGACAACTTCGGCAATAACTTGCTACATCTTTTTTCAAGCCAGGCCAGAAAAAATGTCGGATCACACGATCATATGTTTTTTTTACTCCCAAATGACCGGCGAACGGACCGTCACGCACAAGTATCAAGATTTCAGGACGATATGAGGAAGGAACTACTACCTGTTTAACAATCTGCCATTCGTCAGCAGCAGCAGCAGCATTTGATGGTCTCCACTTCCTCATCAGCACACCATCTTCAACAAAGTATCCTTGCGATACACACTCGAGTTGCTCTACAGGAACAACAGCTTCAAAGAGGGATGACATTTTCTCATCTTTCCTCTGTTCAACAATTAGCTGCTCGCGTGACAGAGACAATTTATCAAGCTCCATGGAATGTTCATCTCGTTTCTTGATGGCGATGTCTAAACCATCAACGGAGTTTGAACAAGTCATTTCACCAATATCTGAATTAGAGAGAAACGTATTATTCAAATCAAATTTCCACTCACCTTGTGAAATAGAGCGGGTTACAGCACACACAGGAAATACCTCTGGATATTTCTGAGCCAATTCATCAGGAGTATCACAGGAAAGAGGAACATTTGTTACCTCAGGGCTGGCAAGAACTTTTCCTCCCGCCAAGTCATTCCCCAAAATAAATGTGACATCACGAACGGGAAGACACGGTCGCACTCCAACAACAATGCGGCCGGTAACAAGGGTGGTCTCAATTTCAATTCTGTGCAAAGGCACATTCACAAAGCCCATCTCGAATCCCTGTACCAAGACACTTGAACCAATAGAGCTCTCATTAGACAACGGTAATATTCCTTCTTGAATAAAACTCTGAGCCGCTCCTGTGTCACGAAGTACCCTGACTGGTTTTCGCGAATTTGCATTACCAACCAAAGATACAAATCCGTCCATTATGAACGGGACATACCCCTGTTTTTCACACATGTCAGCCTGTGAAGCTAACGACTCCAGTCCTTCTAATTGTGGTGAGGACATCATCAATAAACCTACCGGTTTAGGGACACTATTTTTCCTTTGAGTACTTTGCACTTTGCAATAATTTGTCCATGTTTCTTGCAATAGAAACAAACGGGTGAGGACATGGATTTGATAGTATTCTCCACCACTTTATCCTCACACGGAGTGCGTTCCAAGATGCGCTTTAACCGTCGACTGTTGCTACCAGGATTTTGTGCAGTACCCAACACAGTCTTATGTGTAAGCACATATTCATCAGCTAGAGCAGCAGCGGCAGAACATTTGAGAACTTTCTGCTCATTTAGATACGTTTCAACGCGTTCTAGTAAACAGTTTTTAAATTCTTCTAAGAGAATCAGTTCACGTAGCTCTTCATAAGTTTTTACTTTCATGGAAGCACACCACCGATCAAACATTGACTCTTTCTCATGAACGAATTCAATGTAGGTCTCATCAGTTTTTCGATGATTACGAAACTTTTGGCGATAAGCCTCAGGAACCAATTCATAAATTCAAAGAACAGCAGCTTTTACTTCTTCATAATCAAGAGACTCCTCCACGGACAAAGAAGAATAAGCTTCCTGGGCTTTCCCCACAAGAACACACTGCAACAACATGGGCCAAAATGTTTTCGGCCACTTAAGATTGATGGCAACCCGTTCAAAAAGAGCAAAAAACTTGTCTACCTCTTTTTCTCGAAAAGGAGGGACCATACGAATATTGCGACCCACATCGAAATCCGAAACATCCGCGGCACCCCTTTCACGAGCTTTCAGCTCGATTTCCTTGAGGCGGCATGCTTGTTCCATCTCAAGCCATTTCAACTCAAGTTCATGTCTCTCACGCTCTCTTCGTCTCTCTTTCTCATGCTCCCATTCCTCTCTTTCTTTCAACAACTCTCTATCGTGCTCTTTAGCTTACAACTCCAACTTCTTGACTTGCAAAGCAAGATCTGAACTACCCTCATCCGCTTCAGGATAGTCAACCAACTTTTCCTCTTCACCAAAGACACCCTGTTTATGCAACGAATCCACAAGCAACAACTGAAATTCGCATTTGGACTGCGTATTACAAAATCCAACCTTATAATGCGCAGCAATCTTCATAAGATCAACCCTATTAATTTGGAACAACTCAGCTTACGTTGGATTCGCAATAAAATTCGTTAATTCAAACATGATTTATAAACGTCTCAGGTTAAAGAGAAAAACGATAAAGCACTACACAATCCAAAATGACCATCAAAGTCTGTGATTCAACAAAGTTACAAAGTAACAAATTCAAGTGTGAACAGATCAAAAAGATCACACAAAGTCACATAAAATCCAGATCAATCCCTGGACGAGCGCCCAAATATGTTACGGCCCATAACCATTTCAAGGCTCGTGAATTCTAAGGACACAGGCCGAACATATAAAAAAGAATCACAACCCCTGATGTGAGTTCCAAGACGTCTCTATTTAATTAACAGTATTCAAATCAAACATTCACAAATAATATTTATAAGAAAGAAAACAATCTAATGGATGATAAGGAAAACAATCAGTTCACGGGTAGGGAAGCTAAGAAAACAGTCCCCTAACTACACCTGTTCTCGGAATAAAGTTCTTACCTGACTACCGAAAAATAAAAACAGGTGAGTCTTCCGGACATCTGCTTCCCTCGCTCAGTTCTTACTAAATAAACAAATGTGAACTATTAAATAAATACATACACTACCCGCAACTGAGAAGTAAGAAATATACCAAATCTCAAAACACAATTTTATACGTTAAGCTTAACATAAAACAAACAAAACCGCCTCCAAGAGGCGATGAGAGACGATGGTGAATGGGAAGCGGAGCAACAGAGAGAGAGAGACACGCCATTGCCATCTCGGAGCCATAATTCTCGTGTAAGAATCCTCCCACAACGCCACCTACGGACTCAAAAATAAATATCACACAGATACACATAACCCTCTCGAAACGCTTTTCTTTGCTCTCGATGCAATTTCTTTGCTCTCCTGTCAGGATTAAACGTTCACTGTGAGAATTGTGTCATGGGCGGGGCCACATTCCTATTGGCCAGTCGGGTGAGCATCGTCTTGTCTTGGGAGTCGAACGGAATCATTACACCATTGTTCAATTCACCTGCATAGATGCCGCCTCTGCCTTATGGCTAGTTTAGTTGAGCACGGACACTCCAATGTTTGGGTAAGATGATGACATACAGCTGGCTGAGAAAGTTCAGTATCACTGTAGATTAAACATAAAAAAATAGCACTCATATTCAAGAATGAATGTGTGTATTATATTATCTGCTTGCTAATCGCTAGTAATGCTAACCAGCCATGATGCTAGGTAAACTTGCAAACTCACCTGGTTTATGCTATTTTTAAATCAAATGCCAAATTAATGTTTTGATTTAGATTGTTTAAATTTTATAATAACAATTAGTGTTCTAAATCTATGGTGTCAAATTAACTAATTGGTTCTAGAACCAACAAAATGTCTGATGGCAGGTCTGTGTCTGTCAGACCTCTACCAGGCCATTTCATACTGGACGGAGCTGCGCTCATCTGACTTCCTGTGGGCCTGGAGGAATTGGCCATTTCACACTGGCTGCCCTGTCGCTGTTCTTGTGGAAGAATTACTGACGAAATCAGGGCAAGTAGCTGCCATCCCCTCTCCTGTGTCTCAGCTGTATTTAACTGGAAATGGATTTATGTTTAGATGTACAAACATATTTAAACTAACTATCTTGCTCCAGTGTACTTAACTAAAAATCATTTTCAATGGCTTACCTGTGATCGGTTTTTCATGCTGGGATTTAAAAGAAAAAATACTTACCATGACAGTACAGGCACAAACATATTTGTGGGTTGATAATGTAAGAGTTAGTCCTAGACTAACTCTCAGCTTCCGGCTTTGCTACCGTTCGGACGTTCTAGCTTACTGCTCTGCGCTTTGCTTCTTATTTCTGTACTTTTCTCAGATTTTTCTAAGATTTTTACTTCAGCAGATCAGCACAGTGCTCAAACAACAGATTTTTGGCACAAACTCTAAAACTAAAAACTCTTTGGGACTGGAATAATACTTCAAAAAAAAAACTTTGCCTCCCACTGCCAGCAGCTTACATTCCGGAGACGGGATAACAACTGCCTACATTCAAACAGAAGAGAGAGAAAATGCCTCCTGTTGGATCTACTTGTTGCATTAACTGCTGCAAACTCCTACAAAGGATTGTGATTCTTGAAACAAAGTTACTTGCTGGACTTCCAAAACAGGCGGAACACTTAGCAGATCGTCGTCATGGACCCTTTCGGCATACAGCCGGTGAGTCCCATGAATCTTCTGAATCTCAACAGTTTATACCAAGTGTAGAGGAACAAGCCCAAACTGATCGCCACACTAATCGATGGCACAAACAGGGAGCGAGACCCAAAGGAGCACGAAATATCAGATTGTCACGAGTTTCTCGTATTCCTGCCGTAGCTTCCTCTACCCCAGATACGACTATGACAAGGCTTGTAAATACTGGTATTCCACCACCCCCTATACATCTTGAGAACAGATTTGAAGCATTATTGAATGTGGGTGAGGACTCCCCAAAATTGATTAAACATGGATCGGATCAGCCAGCAGTTAACATCGCTACAAACAGGTGCTCAAGGTCGAGCAGACAGCGGCATTCAGCTCAAAGCGAAGCCAAGCCCAGGACTCTGATAGTGGGTGACTCTATTATCAGAAACATTAGTAGCAGGACTACAACAGTATGCTGCCAAGGAACAAGGAACTTTCTGATAAAGCACAAGACTGCAAATCGAATCATCATCCATGTGGGGAAGAATGATATTCGGAAAGAGCAGTCAGAACTCCTTAAGAAGGACTTCAGTGAACTCTTTGAAACACTTCGAAGACTCAAAGTTCAGTCATTCATCAGTAGACCACTCCCAGCAAGGGGAACAAATATGTTTTCACGAATGCTTGGGCTGAACACATGGCTACAAAAATCTTGCAATATAAAAGGAGTGAATTTCATTGACAACTTCAATCTTTTCTGGGGCCATAGACAATTGTTTAAACTGGATGGCCTCCACCCAAACAAACTTGGTGCTAGAGTGTTTAAGGACAATATCTACTTTTCCCTCATCCTTCAGCAAATTGTGTCAATCCATTCAGCACACGCACACGGGGTCTGAGTCATGTGTTTGATATATACCACAAGGACACTGATAACTCTATGCAGCCAAAACAAGCACTGCTGATAGACACTATTCCGACTGAGCCCTGCCCACAGACCTCCTCACAGACAGACTGTGATGTATCAAAACAACTACAAGATTCAGCACCCAGGGATGACTTTCTGTAAACAGCCAGGGAGCCAGGACAACATATCACAGCCACCGGAAACACCAGAGACAGCCCATCTCACCAGACACATTATCCCTCTCTCCAGCATCTCCACTTCTGTGCTTTTCACAGAAAATGGAGGAATTGGTGTATGCTGGGACTAAACTCTCTCACTCATTTGCTGCAAGCCTGCAGATATAAACAAAAACACGGCGGGCCCCCCAACCACTAAAGCCTGTGGGCCCTGCTCCTGCGAGAGCTCTTCGACCACTGCCACAACGCCAGGGCCCAAACCCTCTATCTGCTGAAGGTGAACCAAAAACAACTGATAGCAGCACTCAGTGATATGTTTCGGGTCCCCGCTATAATAACAGCAACATTCACAAATCAGAACAAGCGGGAACCCAGTGTGCCTGTAGCTTTCTCTATTTCAGTTTTATCACGTGATAGAAAGTCTAAGGCCTTTTCAAGCTGAAGGGCAAACTCATCTAATCTGCGGCCTATTATGCATCAAAATAAAATTGATGTAAAGACACAAAGCACTGCCATCAAGCTAGCACTTTTAAACATTTGCTCACTAAAAAATAATATTTATTTATATTTATAATTTATAACCACAAACAATCTGGATTTTATGTTTCTAAACGAAACATGGCTAGAAGACAGCTGCAATGCAACAGTCCTTAATGAAGCAGCCCCTCCTAACTTCACTTACATGAGTGTCTGCAGGACTGTTAGGAGAGGTGGGGGTGTAGCTGCTCTATTTAAAGATGTCTATCAATGCAAGCAAGTGTCATTTGGTCAGTACTTGTCTTTTGAATATCTAGGGATTGTGCTGAAAGGTGCTCCACGCATTCTGTTTATTATTATTTACAGGCCTCCAAAATACTCTCCAGCCTTTGTTAAAGAGGTCACAGAAATGTTATCAATGATTTCCTCAGAGTTTGACTGTTTTACTATTGCAGGGGATTTAAATATTCACATAGACAATGCAGAAAACAAAACTACAAAAGAAATGATAATGTTTCTAAACACTTTTGACTTGACTCAGCATGTGCATGGACCCACACACAAAGGTGGACACACTCTAGATTTAATCATCAGTAGAGGTCTAAACATTTCATCCACTGTTATTAAGGATGTAGCACTATCTGATCACTTCTGTGATTTTCTTTGATATTTTGATCTCTGCTACAACTGAATCTAGTCTCTGTCAGAAGGAGATGCATAAACGAGAACACAAGTGTACTATTTATGGAGGCTATATCTTTAACACAAAGCATTTCTGCAGACTCTCTTGATATTCTCCTTGATTCCTTTAACTCAAAAGTTAAGAATGTTATTGATGATATTGCTCCAATAATAGTCAGTAAGAAAACAAACAGATCAGTTTGGAGAAGATCAACAGCAGTTCAGACTATGAAAAGACAATGCAGAAAAGTAGAGCGGATGTGGCGGAAGACAAAACTTGAAATTCACTATAGCATCTATAAAGACAGCCTTCATGCTTTTAATGTGAAACTAGCCACAGCTAGACAGAATTCCTTCTCAAACCTTATAAACAGTAACTTAAATAACACTCGTACTCTTTTTGCCACTGTTGCGAGACTGACAAACCCCCCAAGTCAGATTCCCAGTGAAATGCTCTCAGACAGCAAATGCAATGAGTTTGCATCCTTCTTTTCTGAGAAGATCATCAATATCAGGAAGGCGATTAGCACATCCTCAAGTATAGCAGAGGTCAGACAGATTAGGCCACAATATCAAAAAGATACTATGTCTATTTTTGAAGCAATTGATAGCAAAATTCTGGAAGACATAGTGCAGCACCTAAAATCGTCAACCTGCTGTCTTGACACACTTCCCACATATTGTTTCAAAAGTGTGCTTAACTGCTTAGAAGCAGATCTTTTAGAAGTGGTGAACACCTCACTTCTCTCTGGGACATTTCCAAACTCCTTAAAAACTGCAGTTGTTAAGCCCCTCCTGAAAAAGAGCAATCTTGATAACACCATTTTGAGCAATTTTAGACCAATATCTAATCTTCCTTTTATAGACAAAATTATAGAAAAGGTAGTTTTTAATCAGCTGAACAAATACTTAAACTCAAATGGATACCTATATTTTCGCTTAAATTGTGACTCTGGCAAAATATGGTATTGCTAGATCTCAGTGCTGCGTTTGACACTGTCGATCATAACATACTACTAGAGAGATTGGAAAACTGGGTCGGGCTTTCTGGGATGGTTCTCAAATGGTTCAGGTCATACTTAGAAGGGAGAGGCTATTATGTGAGTCTAGGAGAGCATAAGTCTAAGTGGACTGTATATGCTCCCACTAAGTCAAATAATGAGAAAGAACCAAATTGCCTATCACAGCTATGCTGATGATACCCAGATTTACCTAGCCTTATCTCCGAATGACTACAGCCCCATTGACTCCCTCTGCCAATGTATTGATGAAATTAATAGTTGGATGTGCCAGAACTTTCTTCAGTTAAACAAGGAAAAAACTGAAGTCATTGCATTTGGAAACAAGGATGAAGTTTTCAAGGTGAATGCATACCTTGGGGTCAAACAACTAAAAATCAAGTCAGGAATTTTGGTGTGATTCTGGAGACAGACCTTAGTTTCAGTAGTCATGTCAAAGCAGTAACTAAATCAGCATACTATCATTTAAAAAACCTTGCAAGAATTAGAAGTTTTGTTTCCAGCCAAGACTTGGAGAAACTTGTTCATGCCTTCATCACCAGCAGGGTGGACTATTGTAATGGGCTCCTCACCGTCCTTCCCAAAAAGACCATTAGACAGCTGCAGCTCATCCAGAACACTGCTGCCAGGATTCTGACTAGAACCAGAAAATCTGAGCATATCACACCAGTCCTCAGGTCCTTACACTGGCTTCCAGTTACATTTAGGATTGATTTTAAAGTACTTTTACTCGTATATAAGTCACTAAATGACCTAGGACCGAAATATATTTCAGATATGCTCACTGAATATAAACCTAACAGAGCACTCAGATCATTAGGATCGAGTCAGTTAGAAATACCAAGGGTTCACACAAAACAAGGGGAGTCCGCCTTTAGTTACTATGCTGCCCGCAGCTGGAATCAGCTTCCAGAAGATATCAGATGTGCTAAAACACTGGTCACATTTAAATCTAGTCTTAAAACTCATCTGTTTAGCTGTGCATTTATTGAATGAGCACTGTGCAATGTCCGAACTGATTGCACTATATTTTCACTTTTTTATTTTATTTTTATTTTTAATGTAAAATCATATTCTAAATGTTTTAAATTCATTTTAAATGCTTGTTTTATTCTTGTTATTATTTTTCTTCATTAATATTTTACGTTCTTTTATGTAAAGCACTTTGAATTACCATTGTGTATGAAATGTGCTATATAAATAAACTTGCCTTGCCTTGCATAGACCTGCAATTTACCTTGTCAGCTCTAGACCTCGGCTAGATGGTAAAAAATATTTAGAATAAGGCCCGTGTAGCTGAGTTTGCAAGATACACATGCAGTGTAGCTAAACGTGTAGTGCAACAACCATACAAAGACTATTTTAAACAAAACTAGGTGGGGCACTTTCAAACGGTATATCAATCACGGTCTAACGTAAGCTAGCTATAGGGTTGCCACCTTCCATGCATACTAACGTTAGCTGAAAGTTGTACAGGAGGTTGTATGAACAAGCAGTTACTCTTCAGGTGCTTTGAGGCTAGCAAGTGCAAAGGTAGAAACTAGCTCACTACTCCCTAAATGAGGCGTCAAACTATCTAAATCAAAACATTCATTTGGTATTTGATTTAAAAATAGCATAAACCAGGTGAGTTTGCAAGTTTACCTAGCATCACGGCTGGTTAGCTTTACTAGCGTTTAGCAAGCAAATAATATAATACACATTCATTCTCGAAAATGAGTGCTATTTTTTAATGTTTAATCTTCAGTGATATTGAACTTTCTCAGCTAGCTGTGTGTCATCATCTTACCCAAACATTGGAGTGTCCATGCTCAACTAAACTAGCCATAAGGCAGAGGCGGCATCTATGCAGGTAAACCGAACAATGGTGTAATGATTCCGTTCGACTCCCAAGACAAGACGATGCTCACCCGACTGGCCAATAGGAACGTGGCCCCGCCCATGACACAATTCTCACAGTGAAAGCCAAATCCTGACACAAAGAAATTGCATACAGAGCAAAGAAAAGCATTTAGAGAGAAACATTTTTTTTTCTTGAGAAAATGTTTTCACACTGATAACAAAAAATATATATTTGAGAGTTTTTTTCAAAGTATTTTGAGAGAATTTTTTTCTCAGAAATAATTTTAAACATTTCAAATTTATATTTTTTTATGTTCTATGAGAAAATACTTTCTCTCAGAACTTTTTTTAGTCTCAAATATTATTATTTTTTGTTATTAGTAAGAAAACCTTTTTCTCTCAAATATTCTTTTTTTCTCTCATGAAATGCTTTTTTGCCATCAGTGTGATAACTTTTTCTCTCAAACCTTTTTTTTTTTTTCTCTCAGATCATTTATTTTCTCGCATGTAATAAAGACACAAATCTAGCTCCATAAGTGTCAGCCACATTAAAAAAGTTAACAGCTCAAGTCATTTGTGGATTAATGCGTATTGGAGACGCGAACTGTTTAAAACGATTCAGTTCGATTTGGTGAACTGGTTCAGAAAGATCCGGTTACATCGAATGATTCGTTCGCGAACTGGATATGACAAACTGCTTTGTTTTTGAACTCTCTCACAACAGACACGGAAGAGAAGACAATGCTGAATAAAGTCGTACTTTTTGCTATTTTTGGACCAAAATGTATTTTCGATGCTTCAAAAAATTTGGACTACTTTGATGTTTTTCTTACCTTTCTGGACATGGACAGTAGACTGTACACACAGCTTCAGTGGAGGGACTGAGAGCTCTCGGACTAAATCTAAAATATCTTAAACTCTGTTCCGAAGATGAACGGAGGTCTTAAGGGTTTGGAACGACATGAGGGAAAGTTATTAATGACATAATTTTGCTATTTGGGTGAACTATGCCTTTAATATGCAATCACATTATAATTGCTGTTAATAGTGTTCATCGTCTGGTTGACTATGTCTTGTATACATTTTTCTGAAACTTCCTGTCATATGCACATAAACTGCCTTGTTTTGGATACTCATCCAGAGGCAACCTGTTTTGGGCACGGGGAGGGGCTTTTTTATTTTGCGTGATAAATATGAGCAGCACAGTGGTTTATATGTTTATTTATGCATAAACATGTATACAATAATTCTGCTGTTAAAAACAAATAAAGAAACCATGTAGGAGAGTGGTTATTATGTTCAAACAGTGAGAAACTCAGTATTATCTATATGACACTTTCACTTTTCACTTTCACTATTTGAGTAGTGTGTGCATGTCTAAAAAAAATCTATTCCGATTTGAAGCTTGTGACATATAAACCCGCACATCAACCGGATAACTTTATTTAGCATACATGTAAACACTACAATCAGATTCATCAATCGTAATGAATTCAGTCCGATTGAATCAAAATGTGTGCATGTAAACAGCCAGTGATTATGCTTGTTATCATAAAAGTTTCTTCAGTAAACAAACATTTAATTGTTAATTAACAATTGAAGTATCTATTTAACTCTAACACTGCTTCAGTGTTACTTTTAACACAGAGGGGGTTGATTTAACACTGGGAATTTAATGTGCAGGTATGCTCATTTACAATGTTAATCAAAACAGCAGAGCAAGAAACCAGCAGGTAAGTAGAATTGATACTGAAATGTAAACACACCATTTCCCTTAATAACAGTCCATTGTCTCGATACAGGCCAGTCTGAGACTCCAGATGAGTAATCCAATTCCAATTAAATTTCAATTTAAATAACTGCATTTTAAAATACATTTATCATCATAAGCCCAGTTGTAAAAAAATAATAATGTTATAACGAAACAGAAAAATGTGGGTATTCCTCGGTTTTTAGTGAACCACAAGGCTGGTGGACTAAGTTTAATCACAACAGACAAAATCTAATTTAGACAACATCCCATTCATCATACTGACACCCCTGTCGATATCATAGGACATGAACATGATGTGAAGTGCTTGCTGTTGTTCACCTGAACTGTCAGATTGTTGTAGGAATAGAGGCAGTTTTAGTGATTGTCGTAGCTCCATCAGTCTCTTGACTGTGTTACCACTATTGGCACTGTAATAATAATCACAACCACGCAAACTAACAGAATGATGCCTGCAAGCATTTTACAAATTTTGTTTCTTTTTATTTCAGCTGCTTTCTTCTTGAGCAGTGAATCATAACCAGGGGTGTAGAGATCTTCCAGCCAGAAGCTCAGCTCTTTTGGGTCCTCCTGAAAGACACAAAATCAGCTTGAACAGACATCTCTTAAATGAAAAGCCACAATTTCATTCACTGATCAGCAAAAACACTAAAAACGACTGAAAGGAGACGTTAACACCTGCCATTGCAGTGGGACATATTGGGCAGCAAAGGAAAAGTACGTTTTTGAATTTCATGTGTTGTAATGAAGCAAATTGAGCAAGCAGAAGGTTGTGAGTGCCCTTGACAAGAGCAAAATAGGGATGGCTGAATGACTGGGTCAGAGCATCTCCAAAATGCTTAGAACCCACATAGAGAACAATATTGGTATGAATGTGGCCTTAACTCAATTCCTGGAGGGCCACAGCTCTGCAGAGTTAAGCTCCAAATCACACCTGCTTTTAAGTGTCTAGTGATCCTGCAGACCTTGATTAGTTGGATCAGATTTGATTGTTTTTTTTTTTTGTCTAAGAATTTTTTCATGATAAGCGTTTTAAAATGTCCCTGTGTGCTGAGACGGGTCTCTGTCTCCAACTGAAGGGAGTTTTCTTCATTGTTATTCCAGTACAGACCGACTGTATTTCTCCTTGTTTCCAGTATTTCCTTATTTAGGAAAGTCCAGCCATTGCCCCTTAATTTTAGTTTTTATATATTTCACAGTTCTTTTTTATGCTTTGCATGTGTTTTTGTCTCAAAATGTGCATATTTGTCTTTTTTTGTTTAGTTTTTTTTGCATGGACATCTGCATGGACTTTCAGAACTGAAAACAGAGCCTTGTTTTTAATGAATCTATATTACCGTGTTTGCTGGAAAGACTGTACTGCATATCGTAAACATTCATGTGGACGATGTGTTCACTGATTCCTTTGAATGGCTTTTCTTGTGTTTAAAAGGAAAAGACTTGTTCTTTTTGAACAGGTTGCTGTTGGTTGATTTGATTGCCCTGCCATATCTGGACACTCCAATACCAGCCCAGTTCCATAGTGAGGTAAATATGTGAATATTGAGTTGCGACTTTTGTGACTCTCACTCAGGTATATTGATTGACTTGAGAAAGAGAATCTGAAGTAAAATGTAATACATTCTGTCAGTTAAACTGAATATCATTTGAACATATTGCGGGAACTGTTATCTTGATGTTTGGTTGATTTGCAGAGGGCAAAGAGACAAAAACATTTGTTAAAGCTGCAGTCCGTAACTTTTGACGCTCTAGCGGTTAATAAACAGAACTGCTTGCGTCTTGCGGAAGAACATTGTAGCCGGAGCTACTTCTCTCTGTTCATGTCTATGAAGAATCACAAAGGTACCGGGTTACTCCGCCGCGGTACCCCCGAAGCAATCTAAAATAGTCCGAATATAAACACTTATTATAGATGTACCCTAGTGATTCAGGACAGGCTAAAAACATGGTTTGGAAAATGGATTCATGGTGTACTCGCTTATTATATACAATTTGTAAAACTTGAACACAAAAAAAGTTAAGGACCCCAGCTCTGATTGGTTGTTTCTTACCGGGAGTGGTGAATTTCTGCAAATGGCAATAGGACCACTGGGAGGAGCCAGAGGAGCTTGATTTTTTCACAGATTATCTGTCTCATATTCTACTGTCAGGACATAATGACAGGTTTCACAAATACATTTTTACAAAAGTTACCTACTTCAGCTTTAAGTGAAACTATATATATATATATATATATATATATATATATATATATATATATATACAGTTTAGACCAAAAGTTTGGACACACCTTCTCATTCAAAGAGTTTTCTTTATTTTCATTGTTCAATTGTAGAGTCACACTGAAGGCATCAAGGGCTATTTGACCAAGAAGGAGAGTGATGGGGTGCTGCGCCAGATGACCTGGCCTCCACAGTCACCGGACCTGAACCCAATCGAGATGGTTTAGGGGTGAGCTGGACCGCAGACAGAAGACAAAAGGGCCAACAAGTGCTAAGCATCTCTCGGGGAACTCCTTCAAGACTGTTGGAAGACCATTTCAGGTGACTACCTCTTGAAGCTCATCAAGAGAATGCCAAGAGTGTGCAAAGCAGTAATCAAAGCAAAAGGTGGCTACTTTGAAGAACCTACAATATGACATATTTTCAGTTGTTTCACACTTTTTTGTTATGTATATAATTCCATATATAATTACACATGTGTTAATTCATAGTTTTGATGCCTTCAGTGTGAATCTACAATTTTCATAGTCATGAAAATAAAGAAAACTCTTTGAATGAGAAGGTGTGTCCAAACTTTTGGTCTGTACTGTATGTATATATATATATATATATATATATATATATATATATATATATATTAGTGGTGGGCATAGATTAATTTTTTACTCACTGTGATCTTGAAATTAATCTAGATTAATCTAGATTAATCTAGATTAAAATGGCTCATTTGAATTCTGCTGAAGGCATTCAAAATATGTGTGTTACCCAAATAAAATTGACAAACAGTAAGTCTTTGAGAAGGGGTTTATCGAGTTAGGCGGTGCATTAGAAAAGGGGCTCATCTCCTGTTTCCAAAATGCATCACAAAGTGCTTGAAAAAGCTGTAAACTAATTCCACATTGCACAAGGTGCAAACAACCTTATGGCTGTTTCACACATACTTCGTCTGCAGTGCGTATGCATTGCATATTTTTTTACGCACCCATGTTAACGGATTCCAGTTGCGTTCCAGGAGCGATCGTTTACGTACCGAGTAGCGGACTGCAAACGCGTCCTGTGTGAAAGCACATTGAGTCCATGCTGCACCACATACGTAACGCACACGGACTGCATACGCACTGCAGACGGAGTATGTGTGAAACAGGCGTGAGCAGGGCCGTAGCTGGGGTCAGCGGGGACCCGGTGAAGGTGGTACCAGTGGGCCCTGTTTGAAATTGTTTAATTTGTATGTTCGTTTATTTTTATTTATTTGTGCTATTTACGCAATGTGTAAGCTTTTTTTTCAAGTTTGTAGGTGTCAAGGTACAGAAACCAAATAATTAAATGTAAAATAGCACTGGATAGTCTTCAATGTAAAAATGAAATGTACAATCAAACCTACATTTATTTGAGACACCTTAAACATTTCTCACATTATTACAGTTTTGCTATATATATAAAAAATTATATCTGGTGTCTGAATAATTTTTGGTTTGACTGTTAAAACTACAAAGTAATTCAGTCAAGAGCAGTGAGTGATTTTCATTTTCTTGGATTAACATTACAGCAGCTAGCAGCTAAATTAGGTGCGGTCACTTTAAGAGACGATGAACGCATCCAATATAATACACATCCCATTTTTGTCCTCAACTGTTTACTTTCACTTAAGAAATAACTGAAAGTTTTTTCGAGCATAATTTCCCAGGTGGATATTTTGACATATTTTGTATGTATTTGTCGGCACAAAAGCAAAAATGAGCAAATTCGATGTTCAAGTGTTTAGAGACGCCTTTCTCTGCGTGAGCCCTGAACACCAGAACACCGCGGTACTGAATTGGGCTCTTTCACATCTTTTTGTTTGTTCAAACTGCGATTTGTATTTGTTCGTTCAGGTGCAGGAGGGACTTCGAGGAGAACTTTGCAGAAGAGAGCTCGGTTCAGTGTCGCTGTCTGTGATACGCGGCTCCCTCTCTCGTGCGCACCGAACACAGCGCGCGAGTAACCAGCTACTCTGTTCAGCTTTTCCGCGTCTTGTGTTTGGATGCTTTAATGTTTAAATCGACAGGCAGTAAGGCTTAAAAACACGCGAAAAAGATAAGCTTTCGTGACGATGTGCAGCATGGCTTGTCAACTGTCCTGAGAATCTTTTGTAGGCCAGTCGGTTATATAAAATATCAAGGTGAAAGTCATCATAGCTTGCTTAGTATAGACCCAGCTCCAAACCCAACTTTGAGAATAGATTAACGGCGATTTTTTTTTTATCGCCGATAAGAGTCTCCCCCGATAACGGCCCACCACTAATATATATATATATATATATAGTACAGAGCAAAAGTTTGGACACACCTTCTCATTCAAAGAGTTTTCTTTATTTTCATGACTATGAAAATTGTAGTTTCACACTGAAGGCATCAAAACTATGAATTAACACATGTGGAATTATATATGGAATTATATACATAACAAAAAAGTAAAACTTTCTGCTACTTTAACATTGTGATATGCTTTAAATGTTTGATATCTATATATTTTATTTTAAGCAAGTAGTGATCCTTTGAGAAGGCTAAATTGATCAAATGTCACCGTCTGCTGCTATCCGCTTAGTTGTCATTGAATTTGACCTGTTAGCCAGCACCCCCCATTATGGGACTCACAGCTGAAAGTGCTCTACCTAACTTAAAATTGTAACAGTTTCTTACTTTGGTGTGTTACACACATCATTTTGATGAAAGAAGACCCTTTGTGCTTTACTTTTGATCAATCAGATTTGATAATCCTCAAAAATATTAAAAGTTATAGAGAATCAGGAGACAAACCGTGAGTCAGTGGTTTGGACGGAAATGATCAACACCTGTCTCTTGTTTCAGTAATTGGCGTGGAGAGAGTATATAATGGCAGGAGAAACAGGAGCAGTGGAGAGAGAGAAGGACTGCTGACGTGCGTCTGAACAGTAAGGAGTAACCCGGAAGTGTTTTGCGATAGTGTGTATTGATGTCAGAGTAAATGTCACCGTTGGTGTTAGAAAAGATTACTTTATTTGTTAATTAACTCATCATCAGTCCAGCCAACTCCTTGTCCTCTTCCTTTCCACCCACGAACTTACTACACTGGTGCCGAAACACGGGAAAGGAAGAAGGAGTGTCGCCGCCATGCAGAGCCCGTTCTCCACGCAATTTGCGGACGTCATTTCATCCCTCATGGCCCTACATCAAGAGCAACATCAGGCCCTGCTGGACTTGAGAACGGATCAGGAGCGGTGGTTCCACGCCATCCTTAAAGCCCAGCAGGAGGACTGCAAGAGGTTCCAGAGCTGGATCGACCGGGAGGTTCGGGCCAAGGCCACGGGACCGCCCGCGGTACCCGCTCACTTGTCCCTTCATAAGATGGGACCGCAGGATGATCCTGAAGTATTCCTGGAGTTGTTTGAAAAATCAGCTGAAGCATGCGCCTGGCCCCGCGACCAGTGGCCAGTTTGTCTGATCCCCCTGCTCTCAGGCAAGTCCCAGGTGGCCGCACAACTACCGGTAGCGAACCTCCTTCGATGACCTGAAGAGGGCCATCATTCAGCTGGTCGGCCGGACCCCAGAGCAACATTGTCATCGGTTCCGTTCCCTGGACATGGGGGAATCTGGTTGGCCCTTCGCGATGGCCCAGCAGCTCCGAGACTCCTGCCACAAATGGCTACTGGCCGAGGGAAGTGACGTGGAACACATCATCAACCTCGTGGTGCTGGAACAGTTCATCATTTGGCTTCCGAAGAAGACCACCAAGTGGGTCCAGTGCCACCGTCCCAAGTTGCTGGACTCGGCCATCCATCTTGCTTTGGACCACATGGTGGCATGCCCAGGGGTCGGCGAACCCCTACCATCAGTCTCTCTCTCCCTCTCTCCCCTCTCCTTCTCTCTCTCGACCTGTCCCTCTCCCTAGGTCCCTTCCACCCGGCCCTCCTCGTGTCCACTGGGCATATAGTGATATTCTCAGTGTTACCCAAAAAAACAGGATACAGGTTTAACTCTTTCAAAATACTTCTGCTTAATGTTACACTGTCAGACATGCAAAAAAAATCTAATGTATCTCTTACTCTGGCTACTGTGTATAGACCACCAGGGCCATATACAGAATTCCTCTCAGACCTTCTGGTTACAGTTGATAAAGCGCTAATCATGGGAGATTTTATATATTCACGGTGATAATACAAATGATGCATTAGGACTTGCGTTTAATTACCTAATAAACTATTTTGGAGTCGAGCAAAATGTCACCAAGCCCACTCATCGTTTTAATCATACACTAGATTTAATCATATCGCATGGAATCGATCTTACTGATCTAGATATCGTACCTCAAAGTCATGTTGTTACAGACCATTTCCTTGTATCGCGCATGCTGCGTATCACTGATATCAACTATATGTCTCAGCGTTACCGTCTGGACAGAACTATTGTTCCAGCCACCAAAGACAGATTCACAAATAACCTGCCTGATCTATCTCAACTGCTATTTGTACCCAAAAATACACATGAACTAGACGAAATGACTGGCAACATGGGCACTATTTTCTCTAATACATTAGAAGCTGTTGCCCCCATCAAATTGAAAAAGGTTAGAGAAAAACGTACTGTGCCATGGTATAACAGTAATACTCACTCTCTCAAGAAAGAAAGTCGTAGTCTTGAATGCAAATGGAGAAAAACTAACTTGGAAGTTTTTAGAATTGCATGGAAAAACAGTATGTTCAGCTATAGACAGGCTCTAAAAACTGCTAGGGCAGAGCATATCCACAAACTCATAGAAAATAACCAAAACAATCCAAGGTATTTATTTAGCACAGTGGCTAAATTAACAAATAACCAGACGCCACCTGATTCAAATATTCCACCAACGTTTAATAGTAATGACTTTATGAATTTCTTCACTGATAAAATAGATAACATCAGAAATACAATAACAAATGTAGATTCTACAGCGTCTAATACTTCAGTCAGTTTTATCCATCGAAACCAAAGATAAACTGCAGTGCTTTACAAATATAGGACAGGAAGAGTTAAATAAACTTATCACTGTATCTAAACCAACAACATGTTTATTAGATCCTGTACCCTCTAAATTACTGAAAGAGTTGTTACCTGTAGCCGAAGAACCGCTTCTCAATATGATTAACTCGTCTTTATCTTTAGGTCACGTCCCAAAACCATTTAAGCTGGCGGTTATTAAGCCTCTTATTAAGAAACTAAAACTAGATCCTAGTGAACTGGCAAATTATAGGCCTATTTCAAATCTTCCCTTTATGTCTAAAATTTTAGAAATAGTTTTGTCTGCTCAATTGAGCTCCTTCTTGCAAAAAAAAAAAAAAAGATCTGTATTAATAATTTCAGTCAGGTTTCAGGCCCCACCATAGCACAGAAACCGCACTTGTTAAAATTACAAATGACCTGCGTCTTGCATCAGATCAAGGCTGCATCTCATTGCAAATTTTACTTGATCTTAGTGCTGCGTTCGACACCATAGATCATGACATACTCAAAATTGTAATGTACAAGATTCTGTGTAGTGTTTTTTGGTCCAATAATTAATATCTCTGTCTTATCCGAATTTAATTGGAGAAAATTATTGGTCATCCAATCTTTTACATTTTTAACACACTATGTTAGCTTAGATAATTTAGAAGTTTCATCTGGTATCGTTGAGATATATAGCTGAGTATCATCAGCATAACAGTGGAAACTAATACCGTATTTTATAATAATATTACCAAGGGGCAACATGTACGTATATTGAAAATAGAAGGGGACCAAGGACGGACCCTTGTAGCACTCCATATTTTACTGGTGATAAATGAGATGACTCCCCATTTAATTAAACAAAATGGTAGCGATCGGACAGGTAGGATCTAAACCATCTTAGAGCCTGCCCTTGAATACCTGTATAGTTTTGTAATCAATCTATGAGTAAAATGTTAAAGTGTAAAAGATTAGATGACCAATAATTTTCTCTTATTAAATTCGGATAATACAGAGATATTAATTATTGGACCAAAAAACAGTACACAGAATCGTGTAGATTACAATTTTCAACTAGACGGATGTACTGTTACTTCCTCTACAGTCAAAAATCTGGGTGTTATATTAGACAGCAACTTGTTTTTAAAAAAATCATATTTCCCATGTTACAAAAACTGCATTCTTCCATCTTAGAAAAATTGCCAAGCTACGAAACATGTTATCTGTTTCTGATGCAGAAAAGCTAGTTCATGCATTCATGACCTCTAGACTGGACTATTGTAATGCACTTCTAGGTGGTTGTCCTGCTTCTTCAATAAACAAGCTACAGGTAGTCCAAAATGCAGCAGCTAGAATCCTTACCGGGTCAAGAAAATATGATCATATTACCCCAATTTTACAGTCTCTGCACTTGCTACCTATTAAGTTACGTATCAGTTACAAATTATCATTACTTACCTATAAGGCCCTAAATTGTTTAGTTCCTGCGTACCTAACTAGCCTTCTACCACGTTACAATCCATCACGCTCCCTAAGGTCACAAAACGCTGGACTTTTGGTAGTTCCTGCGATAGCAAAGTCCACTAAAGGAGGTAGAGCTTTTTCACATTTGGCTCCCAAACTCCCAAATTTCTCTTGAATGATGCATCTCTTAAATTGTGACTGCAGTTGTATCTGATCAAATGCGCATTCTTATTCTTCAGCTTGGGTTAAACTAATTAATTTTACTTTGTTGGAACAGCAGCTATGCTAATGATGTCTCTATTTGTTTCTCTGTTTTGCCACAGGATTTAAATCCCGTGGTAACTAGGATTTACACAAGCTCCAGTCTGGATCCAGAACACCTGAGGAGAGATGATGCTGACCCTCAGAGGACCTAAGATGATGCTAACCCTGAATCAACAACAGAACTAACAATTATTGCTACATGTGTGACTGCATCATATAATAATTGCTGTTAATAATGTTCATCGTCTGGCTGACTACGTCTTGTATTCATTTTTTCTGAAAAATCCTGTCATACGTGCACAAACTGACAGTCATTACTTATAAGCTACTACTAAATATTGTAGAAATGTAGTTTTCTGTAAAGTTGCTTTGTAACAATTTGTATTGTAAAATTGTATTGAAAAACTGATCTGTCGTCGATGCTTGAGGTTTAGATCTTTATAATGATATATAGTTTGTCAAGTTTACATTTGTGCTGTTTCATTTAATCTATTCGTAAACATTGACACGTGAGAGTTGAGGGGTGTTGAGGACGCCTGCGTCTGGGTGCAGGCTAAGACATGTTCCAAACAGTTTTCTAAATTAGCTTAATAAACTAAAAGAACTATAATCACTTTGCCATTTAAAACAAAACTGAACTATGTTTATGTCTGCCACAGCAGCTGTGTAATGAGCAAGATAGAAAGTGAAAAAAGGCACAGCTCCAGTCGGACTTAGGCAGTTATTCTGCTTATCTGTTAGACAAGGGCCAGGTTAGGGCACTATTCAAACACTGCAGCAGAGGGAGCTACCATAAAAACAGGGCAGCAACACAACTGACAAGTGGCAAAACTCTGTCTCTCACTGCTGTTTTCACTGCTTTCAGGTACGTTTAGTATATATATATATATATATATACATATGCCTACATGTCATAATGGATAGTCATCGCATGTATCAGAATTAGGCTATTTGCTCGCACACGAGCAGCTCCGTTTCATCTCGGAGATGCGTTCTGTCTTTGCGCTTGCCAAATCCCGCCATGTAAATAGCAAATCCGTCATGGCACGAGCGCAACTGGCTCTTAAAGGGAATGGAAGATGAGACTCTGATTGGTTTCTTGCACTTTACACCCAAAAAACAACCATTACTCATTAAGAGAATAGGGACAACCCATTTAGACCATGCACCCAGGCGTGCCAGCCGATCAAATAGCTGTCAGCATTGCCTTGACGATGTTACATCTGATGGCTGCAGTCGGGGAAAATTAAAGAATAACACTGTAGTTAAAATATTTTATATTAACAGAGGAACATTTTAATTAAACGTGGCCATGACTTAGCTACATCACTGAAACTGAAAAGTATGGTTGGATTAATAAAACATCCTCACATTTAAACTCAAGTTCTCTCATTATAATCAACAAAGTGCACACGATAAAAAAAGAGCTTCATTATTTGACAACTTCAGTGATTTTAAAGAGAGCCACCTTGACTTGCTTTTATACAATTTAAGTAAAACATTGAAATGCAGGAGTGAATACTATTCCTTAAAATATCAAAATGCAAGATTTGCTTGGCTCACATGATGCTGACTGCGACGCACAACCTTTATTCTTATTTGTTCAAATATTTTATCTTAAAGGGTTAGTTCACCCAGATAGCAAAATTATGTAATTAATAACTTACCCTCATGTTGTTTCCAACCCATAAGACCTCTGTTTATCTTTGGAACACAGTTTAAGATATTTTAGATTTAGTCCGAGAGCTCTCAGTCCCTCCATTGAAGCTGTGTGTAATATGCTGTAATATGTAATACTGTAATATGCTCTGGTCCCCTCCCTGCTTACCGTGGTGACGAGATGCATAGCAGGTTGTCATCACTCAATGGCTGGATGTCTAAGTGGTGCCCACAGAATAACATAGGTTTCATAGACAATTGGACGAGCTTTTGGGGCAGACCTGACCTGTTGAAAAGAGATGGTCTTCATCCCTCCTGGGGTGGCGCCATTCTTCTCTCTAGAAATACGGCAAATAGTCTTAGTGTTTATACTTGACTAACTGGGGCCCAGGTCAGGAAGCAGACAGACTGGCTAAACCGACCGTCTGCTAGCTGCCTCACGTCACAGAGGTCAGTTAATTCTCAGCACATAGGAGACTCTTTCACCTAGATATCACACTATAGAGACTGTGTCTGTTCCCCGAACTAGAAAATACAAAAAACGTCCAAACCAAGTTAAGATTAACAATTTAATTGAGGTTCAACATATAAAAAACAGAAGCAATATGGATAAACAAGTGATAAAGCTTGGCTTATTGAATATCAGATCCCTTTCTACGAAAACACTTTTTGTAAATAATATGATCACTGATCATAATATAGATGTACTCTGTTTGACAGAAACCTGGCTAAAACCTGATGATTACATTATTTTAAATGAGTCCACCCCCCAAGATTACTGTTATATACATGAGCCGCGTCTAAAAGGCAAAGGGGGAGGTGTTGCTTCAATTTATAACAATGTTTTCAGGATTTCTCTGAGGGCAAGCTTCAAGTATAACTCGTTTGAAGTAATGGTGCTTCATATAACATTATCCAGAGAAACAAATGTTAAAGATAAATCCCCTGTTATGTTTGTACTGGCTACTGTATACAGGCCACCAGGGCACCATACAGACTTTATTAAAGAGTTTGGTGATTTTACATCCGAGTTAGTTCTGGCTGCAGATAAAGTTTTAATAGTTGGTGATTTTAATATCCATGTTGATAATGAAAACGATGCATTGAGATCAGCATTTATAGACATTCTGAACTCTATTGGTGTTAGACAACACGTTTCAGGACCTACTCATTGTCGAAATCATACTCTAGATTTAATACTGTCACATGGAATTGATGTTGATAGTGTTGAAATTATTCAGCCAAGTGATGATATCTCAGATCATTATTTAGTTCTGTGCAAACTTCATATAGCCAAAATTGTAAATTCTACTTCTTGTTACAAGTATTGAAGAACCATCACTCCTACCACAAAAGACTGCTTTTTAAGTTATCTTCCTGATGTATCCAAATTCCTTAGCATATCCAAAACCTCAGAACAACTTGATGATGTAACAGAAACTATGGACTCTCTCTTTTCTAGCACTTTAAATAAAGTTGCTCCTTTACGCATAAGAAAGGTTAAGGAAAACAGTTTGACACCATGGTATAATGAGCATACTCGCACCCTAAAGAGAGCAGCCCGAAAAATGGAGCGCAGCTGGAGGAAAACCAAGCTAGAGGTATTTCGTAGTGCTTGGCGGGAAAGTAACCTATCCTACAGAAAAGCATTAAAAACTGCTAGATCCGATTACTTTTCTTCTCTTTTAGAAGAAAACAAACATAACCCCAGGTATTTATTCAATACAGTGGCTAAATTAATGAAAAATAAAGTGTTGACATTTCCCAACACCACAGCAGTAATGACTTTATTAACTACTTTACTTCTAAAATCGATACTATTAGAGATAAAATTGCAACCATTCAGCCGTCAGCTACAGTATCACATCAGACAGTGCACTATAGACCCCCTGAGGAACAGTTCCACTCATTCTCTACTATAGGAGAGGAAGAATTGTATAAACTTTTTAAATCATCTAAACCAACAACATGTATGTTAGACTCTATACCATCTAAGCTCCTAAAAGAGGTGCTTCCAGAAGTCATAGATCCTCTTCTGACTATTATTAATTCCTCATTGTCATTAGGATATGTCCCCAAAACCTTCAAACTGGCTGTTATTAAGCCTCTCATCAAAAAAACCACAATTTGACTCCAAAGAACTAATTAATTATAGACCAATCTCGAATCTCCCTTTTCTGTCCAAGATACTAGAAAAGGTGGTATCCTCACAATTATATTCCTTCTTAGAGAAAAATGGTATATGTGAGGATTTCCAGTCAGGATTTAGACCGTATCATAGTACTGAGACTGCTTTCCTTAGAGTTACAAATGATCTGCTCTTAGCATCTGATCGTGGGTGTATCTCTCTATTAGTTTTATTGGATCTTAGTGCTGTGTTTGACACAATTGACCACAACATTCTTTTGCATAGACTTGAACACTTTGTTGGCATCAGAGGAAGTGCATTAGCATGGTTTAAATCGTACTTATATGACCGCCATCAGTTCGTAGCAGTGAATGAAGATGTATCCTATCGATCACAAGTGCAGTATGGAGTACCTCAAGGCTCAGTACTAGGGCCACTACTCTTCACGCTTTATATGTTACCCTTGGGAGATATCATCAGGAAACATGGTGTTAGCTTTCACTGTTATCCTGATGATACTCAGCCCTATATTTCTTCGCGGCCCGGTGAAACACACCAATTTGAAAAACTAATGGAATGCATAGTCGATATAAAAAACTGGATGACGAGTAATGTCTTACTGCTAAATTCTGAAAAAACAGAGGTGTTAATTATAGGACCTAAAAACTCTGCTTGTAATAACCTAGAACACTGTCTAAGACTTGATGGTTGCTCTGTCAATTCTTCGTCATCAGTTAGGAACCTAGGTGTGCTATTTGATCGCAATCTTTCCTTAGAAAGAACTTTATCTACAGCGATATCGTTGACTTGATTGCAAATAAATGCACAGACACTATTTAACTGAACAGAGATGACATCACTGAATCCAATGATGAACTGCCTTTAACTATCATCTTTGCATTATTGACACTGTTTTCCTAATGAATGTTGTTCAGTTGCTTTGATGCAATGTATTTTGTTTAAAGCGCTATATAAATAAAGGTGACTTTGACTTTGACTTAGAAACCCACGTTTCTACCATTTGTAAAACAGCATTTTTCCATCTCAAAAATATATCTAAATTACGGCCTATCCTCTCAATGTCAAATGCAGAAATGTTAATCCATGCATTTATGACCTCAAGGTTAGATTATTGTAATGTTTTATTGGGTGGTTGTTCTGCACGCTTAGTAAACTAACTACAGGTAGTCCAAAATGCAGCAGCAAGAGTTCTTACTAGAACCAGGAAGTATGACCATATTAGCCCGGTCCTGTCAACACTGCACTGGCTCCCTATCAAACATCATATAGATTTTAAAATATTGCTTATTACTTATAAAGCCCTGAATGGTTTAGCACCTCAGTATTTGAATGAGCTCCTCTTACATTATAATCCTCTACGTCCGCTACGTTCTCAAAACTCATGCAATTTGATAATACCTAGAATATCAAAATCAACTGCGGGCGGCAGATCCTTTTCCTATTTGGCGCCTAAACTCTGGAATAACCTACCTAACATTGTTCGGGAGGCAGACACACTCTTGCAGTTTAAATCTAGATTAAAGACCCATCTCTTTAACATGGTTTACACATAACATACTAATATGCTTTTATTATCCAAATCCGTTAAAGGATTTTTAGGCTGCAATTAATTAGGTCAACCGGAACCGGAAACACTTCCCATAACACCCTATGTACTTGCTACATCATTAGAAGAATGGCATCTACGCTAATATTTGTCTGTTTCTCTCTTATTCCGAGGTCACCGTAGCCACCAGATCCAGTCTGTGTCCAGATCAGAGGGTCACTGCAGTCACCCGGATCCAGTACGTATCCAGACCAGATGGTGGATCAGCACCTAGAAAGGACCTCTTTGCCCTGAAAGACAGCGGAGACCAGGACAACTAGAGCCCCAGATACAGATCCCCTGTAAAGACCTTGTCTCAGAGGACCACCAGGACAAGACCACAGGAAACAGATGATTCTTCTGCACAATCTGACTTTGCTGCAGCCTGGAATTGAACTACTGGTTTCGTCTGGTCAGAGGAGAACTGGCCCCCCAACTGAGCCTGGTTTCTCCCAAGGTTTTTTTCTCCATTCTGTCACGGATGGAGTTTCGGTTCCTTGCCGCTGTCGCCTCTGGCTTGCTTAGTTGGGGTCACTTCATCTACAGCGATATCGTTGACTTGATTGCAAATAAATGCACAGACACTATTTAACTGAACAGAGATGACATAACTGAATCCAATGATGAACTGCCTTTAACTATCATTTTTGCATTATTGACACTGTTTTCCTAATGAATGTTGTTCAGTTGCTTTGACGCAATGTATTTTGTTTAAAGCGCTATATAAATAAAGGTGACTTGACTTGACTGTGTGTACGGTATACTGTCCATGTCCAGAAAGGTAAGAAAAACATCATCAATGTAGTCCATGTGACATCAGATGGTCAGTTAGAATTTTTTGAAGCATCGGAAATACATTTTGGTCCAAAAATAGCAAAAACTATGACTTTATTCAGCATTGTCTTCTCTTCCGTGTCTGTTGGTGAGAGAGTTCAAAACAAAGCAATCTGGATATCCGGTTCGCGAACGAATCATTCAGTTCACCAAATCGAACTGAATCGTTTTAAACGGTTCGCATCTCTAATACGCATTAATCCCCAAATGACCTAAGCTGTTAACTTTTTTAATGTGGCTGACACTCCCTCTGAGTTCAAACAAACCAATATCCCGGACTAATGCATGCACTCAAACAGTACACTGACTGAACTGCTGTGAAGAGAGAACTGAAGATGAACACCGAGCCGAGACGGATAAGAAGAATCGAGGAGCCGATGATACTGCACATGTGTGATTCAGCGTGAAGCAGACTGACACACAGAGCGCATGAACCGAACTGATTCTTTTGGTGATTGATTCTGAACTGATTCTGTGCTAATGTTATGAGCGCGGGTGAACCGAAGGCTTGAATCAAGGGCAATCATTGCAAATGACGCCATTACGTCGAGCGCAAAAGAACCGGTGAACCGTTTTCTTCAACCTGTTTATTGAATTTACTGTCCCAAAGAACTACTGGTGATCCGAAAACAGATGCAACCGGTTCTTGACTCGTGAACGAGTCAGTCTTTTGTTCGTTATCTGGCTCGGCTCGGTGTTCATCTTCAGTTCTCTCTTCACAGCAGTTCAGTCAGTGTACTGTTTGAGTGCATGCATTACTCCGGGATATTGGTTTGTTTGAACTCAGAGGGAGTGTCAGCCACATTAAACAAGTTAACAGCTTAAGTCATTTGTGGGTTAATGCGTATTAGAGATGCAAACCGTTTAAAACGATTCAGTTCGATTTGGTGAACTGAATGATTCGTTCGCGAACCGGATATCCAGAATGCTTTGTTTTGAACTCTTGAAGAGAAGACGATACTGAATAAAGTCGTTATTTTTTGCTATTTTTGGACCAAAATGTATTTTCGATGCTTCAAAAAATTCTAACTGACCCTCTGATGTAACATGGACTACTTTGATGATGTTTTTCTTTCTGGACATGGACAGTAGACCGTACACACAGCTTCAATGGAGGGACTGAGAGCTCTCAGACTAAATCTAAAATATCTTAAACTGTGTTCAGAAGATAAACGAAGGTCTTACGGGTTTGAAACAACATGAGGGTAAGTTATTAATTACATAATTTTGCTATCTGAGTGAACTAACCCTTTAATTACAAATCTTGTTTGGTTTTATTTTTTATAATTGCATTTAAAAAATAATTAACTTCGTAATGCACATGCAAAATGTGAAACAGCAATCTTATTCGCAGTCTATAACATTTTGTAATTATTTGTACAATAATATCTAACTTAACCTGCTTTGTATCTTTATTATTCAATGCAAAAAAGATTTATTAAAACAAGTTTATGAGAGTCATGCATCTATTTATTTTTGATCAAGAACAACTAATGATCAATGATTTGTAACATGGCGTTAGATCACTTTAATCAATTTACAGGTTATATATAACGGCATCTATCTCAGTTGTAGACTTTTGAAGATTTATTTTTAATGCAGATCCCATACTGTAACCTAAAATAAATGTGCTCTACTACTATTCATATTCACATAAATATTTTTTTGCTGTAATAATAATTAATAATTAAATATGAACCAATGCACGATAATATTAACGTCTTAATGTCATTATTAGCCCTTTATGGATTCAGTCTTATATGTATTATATGTAGCTTATTGTGAATATAAACCGTCAGTTTCGGACACAGCTAAGCTAAACTGAACCTGCTTTTAGAGCTTTGCATTTCAGCCCGAGCTTAACATGTTTTGCGCAGATAGAGATGGCAGAAAGCGCATACGGTTTGTTTTCTCTATTTGGTCATCATTTAACCCCTTTGCGGTCAAGGATCGGTGACGGCCCCAGATTATTGCTGTTTCACTTTCACAGCATGTTAAATAACTCTCTGGACAAACTGTGCAATCAGTAGAAAGACTAAAGACTCTAGTTTCGATATTTGAGCACTTAATAAAAAATGTTGTTAAAACATTGCTGCAGTAACAGTAATTTAGTAATTTATGTCAGGAGTGCAAAATAATAAATCTGTATTATGGCAAATTTAGAAAGTTTTGAGTTTTCGTTTAGGTTTTATAGGCTTATGGGTAAATTTGGCCACGCCCCTTTTAAAAACTACCAACATATGTCAAATTTATGAAAAAAAAAACAAGGCCCCCTAGCCCCAAAATTAGAGGGACTGTTTTTTATTTCGCTTTACCCAAGGATTCCAGAAATGTAAAATATTTGAGTCTCCGACAAACGGTTTAGGATTTATTAGCAAAAACGCATTTTTGATCACTCTAGCGTCCCCCATTGGCCGATTGGGCTGGGCCTTTGTACCTGAGTAGTGAGCCAGACTACTACCTTTTCACCAAGGTTGAGCTCTCTAGGCCTTACGGTTTGGTCTGCCTGTTAAATTTTAGGGAATAATAATAATATTAATAATAAATATAGCTGCAAGCAGCGATTACTGGGGTTCAAGCATTATCAGGGCTTAAAAAGTGTTATGGTTTTAAGGTCTAGGCCAACCTTGATGTATGACTGGATGTATGGATGTAAGGATAGTAGAGCACATTTAAAACAGAGAATAGGCAAACACACAACCACACACACAGAAATGAAATGGTTAAACTATTATATTAATAATCATTAAACATGTTTACACTCACACACACAAACATACAGAGACAGTCTTCTCTTTTTAAGTTTATATGTCATTGGCTGGTTTCATTGTAATCATCATCTGACATAATTGTAAAAACTAATATTTGATTCAATGTGATTTTAAATGTTTTTGCAGTGATTTTAAAATGTGTACAAGCAAACAAATGAAAAATACAGTTTTTGTTCATTTAATGAGCCCATTAATGGTCTTCCGCTGCCATGTAGTGGTTATCAGAATCAGAATCAGAATGAGCTTTATTGCCAGGTATGTTCACACATACGAGGAATTTGTTTTCGTGACAGAGCTCCGCAGTGCAACATAACAGCGACAGAACAAAAAACACAATAAGGAATAAAAAATACAAAAAAATACAAATAGGTGGGTAAGGATTGACAATATACAAATTGACAATGTATGGCAGGTATATTAAAAAGAGCATTTATGTATGTACATGTATATTATGTGGAAAAGTTTTAACTGTACGCTAAGTATGTGTGTTTGGATAAATAAGTGTATGTGTATATAAATATAAATATAAGTAGTATAGTGTGTTCCATGTATGTACATGTATATTATGTGCAAAAGATTTACGTGTACGCTAAGTATGTGTGTTGGATAAAAAGTGTAGTGTATATAAATATAAATAGTGTAGTGTGTCCCACAGTTATTATCAGCTGTTCATAAGATGGATTGCCTGAGGGAAGAAACTATTCCTGTGTCTGGTCGTTCTGGTGCTCAGTGCTCTGTAGCGTCGACCAGATGGCAACAGTTCAAAGAGGGAGTGTGCTGGATGTGAGGGGTCCAGAGTGATTTTGACAGCCCTTTTGCTCACTCTGGATAAGTACAGTTCTTGAATAGATGGGAGGGTTGTACCGATAATTCGCTCAGCAGTCCGGACTACCCTCTGTAGTCTTCTGAGGTCCGATTTAGAAGCTGAGCTGAACCAGACAGTTACTGAAGTGCAGAGGATGGATTCGATGATGGTGGAGTAGAACTGTTTCAGCAGATCCTGTGGCAGGTTAAACTTCCTCAGCTGGCGAAGGAAGTACAACCTCTGCTGGGCCTTTTTCACAATGGAGTCAATGTGAATGTCCCACTTCAGGTCCTGAGAGATAGTGGTGCCCAGGAACCTGAATGACTCCACTGCAGTCACAGTGCTGTTCATGATGGTGAGTAGGGGGAGTGCAGGGGGGTTTCTCCTGAAGTCCACGATCATCTCCACTGTTTTGAGCGTGTTAAGCTCCAGGTTGTTGAGAGTGCACCAGACAGCCAGCTCTTTAACCTCCTGTCTGTAAGCAGACTCGTCACCGTCCTGAATGAGGCCGATGAGTGTGGTGTCATCTGCAAACTTCAGGAGCTTGACAGAGGGGTCCTTAGATGTGCAGTCATTAGTGTACAGGGAGAAGAGCAGTGGGGAGAGAACACAGCCCTGGGGAGCTCCGGTGCTGATTGTACGGGTGCTGGATGTGTATTTTCCCAGCCTCACTAGCTGCTGCCTGTCTGTCAGGAAGCTGTTGATCCACTGACAGACGGAGGTGGGCACGGAGAGCTGAGTTAGTTTGGGCAGGAGGAGGTTTGGGATGATCGTGTTGAAGGCAGAGCTGAAGTCCACAAACAGGATCACATAGGTCCCCGGTCTGTCTAGGTGTTGCAGAACATAATGCAGTCCGATGTTTACTGCATCGTCCACAGACCTGTTTGCTCTGTAGGCAAACTGAAGAGGATCCAGCAAGGGTCCAGTGATGTCCTTCAGGTGGGCCAGCACCAGTTTTTCAAATGACTTCATGACTACAGACGTTAGAGCCACAGGCCTGTAGTCATTTAGTCCTGTAATTTTGGGTTTCTTTGGGATGGGGATGATGGTGGAGCGTTTGAAGCATGAAGGGACTTCGCACAGCTCCAGCGATCTGTTGAAGATCTTTGTGAAGATGGGGGCCAGCTGGTCAGCACAGGATTTCAGACAGGCTGGTGTAACACAATCTGGGCCTGGTGCTTTTTTCCTTTTCTGCTTCCTGAAGACCTGGCGCACCGCATCCTCGCTGATCTGTATTGCAGGTGTGGGGGAGAGGGGGGATGCAGGAGGTGTGAATGGTGAGAGCGCTTGATTGGAGAGGTGTTCAGGGTGGGTTGCAGGAGTTGTGAGTGGTGTGAACAGTTGTTTGGAGAGGCATTCAGGGTTGGTTGCAGGAGTTGTGAATGGTGAGAGCAGTTGATTGGAGAGGTGATCAGGATGGGTTGCAGGAGCTGTTAATGGTGTGAATGGTTGTGTGGAGAGGCATTCAGGGTTGGTTGCAGGAGCTGTGAATGGTGTGAACGTTTGTTTGGAGAGGCATTCAGGGTTGGTTGCAGGAGTTGTTATTGGTGTGAACGGTTGTGTGGAGAGGTGTTCAGGGCAGGTGATGGGTGTTCTTTCAAACCTGCAGTAAAACTCGTTCAGATCGTCTGCCAGTCGTTGATTTTCCACAGTGCTGGGGGGTGGTGTCTTGTAATTGGTGATCTTCTTTAGGCTTTTCCACACTGATGCGGAGTCGTTCGAAGTGAACTGAGTCCTTATTTTTTCAGAATAATTCCTCTTTGCCACTTTGATCTCCTTTTCCAGTGTGTATTTAGCCTGTTTATACAAGACATTGTCCCCCTTCACGTAAGCATCTTCTTTGGCCTGACGGAGCTGTCTGAGTTTTGCAGTGAACCACGGTTTGTCATTGTTGTAATTTAGTTGAGTCTTGGTAGGAATACACATATCCTCACAGAAACTGATATATGATGTTACGGTCTCTGTGAGTTCGTCCAGATCGGTGGAAGCAGCTTCAAAAACACTCCAATCAGTGAGGTCAAAACAAGATTGTAAATCCTGCTCTGCTTCATTAGTCCATCTTTTTACAGTCCTTAATACAGGTTTAGCTGATTTTAGTTTCTGCCTGTAGGTCGGTATAAGATGAACCAGAAGGTGATCAGAATGTCCCAAAGCTGCTCGTGGAACAGAGTGAAATGCATCCTTTATTGTTGTGCAACAGTGATCCAATATATTACTGTCTCTTGTGGGACAAGTAACATGCTGTCTGTATTTTGGCAGTTCACGGGAAAGATTGGCTTTATTAAAGTCCCCAAGAATGATTAAAACAGAGTCTGGGTGTTGTTGTTCTGTCTCTGTGATCTGCTCAGCGAGTTTCTGTAAAGCTGAGCTCACGTGCGCTTGAGGAGGGATGTAAACACTAACCAGAATGAACGAATGAAACTCCCGCGGCGAATAGAACGGCTTGCAGTTAATGAAGAGCGTTTCGAGATTTGAGCAGCACGTCTTCTTTAACACAGTTACATCTGTACACCACCGTTCATTGATGTAAAAGCATGTCCCGCCGCCGCGCGATTTCCCCGTTGATTCTGCGTCGCGATCCGCTCTAAACAGCTGAAAGTCCGGCAGATGGAGCGCGCTGTCCGGTATGGCGTCATTCAGCCAGGTTTCCGTGAAACACAGAGCAGCAGAGTGAGAGAAGTCCTTATTTGTCCGAGAGAGCAGAAGCAGTTCGTCCGTTTTGTTGGGTAGAGAGCGGAGATTTGCCAGATGGATGCTAGGCAACGGCGTTCGAAATCCGCGTTTTCTGAGTCTCACGAGCGCTCCCGCTCGCTTTCCCCGCCTGCGCGTCCTCTTGAAGCGTGTGATCAGGGCAGCCGCTCCGCCGACAAGAATGTCCAGCAAAACATCAGAATAGTCGAAAACCGGTGAAATATCGGGAGATGTGTGTTGCCGAATATCCAGCAATTCGTCCCTGGTGAAACTGATTGCAGGAATATAACTAAAGACAGGACAAACTAACAAAAACACAAAAACAACTGCAGAGCACGTCACGGAGGCAGCCATCCTGTATCGGCGCCACTCAGAGATTATCTCAACTCCCAGGGGCTGCTCCGGGTGTGTGCTCCCGCAATTTCTCATACAACACTGTGTTTTTAAGCTTTATCACTATTATAGTTTTATTTTTTGCCCAATCTCTCTAAAAATGTGCATGCTTTTTTATAATGAATGCAGATTTAATGTATGTGTGAATATATGAGCTTTTTTTTTGCAGTTTGAAGCCATTTAGAACAGAAATACTGTTTTTTTGAGGCTTTATGAACAGTTATGGCACCACATATAGTCCAATCCCCATGAAACTTAAGGGTCATCTGACATATGTTCTCACAAAGTTTCTTAAAGTTTTGAATTTTTTATAAGGTTTTTTGGCTTTTGGTTATATGTGGCCACTCCCATTTTCTAAATGAGCCCTATAGCTAACCAAAGGACAAAATTCAATTTTTTTTTCTAGATAATTATTGATCTAGACAGTCTAGATGGGTGCATTTATGAAAAAAAAACCCACCTAACTCTAAAAAAAAGGTTTGTCAGCTGTTTTTAGTAGTATTTGGTTTACTTGATAACATACAAAACGTTTACCAAAGTTTGACCACTAGAAAGGTGTGATTTTCAAGATGGTGTCCAAGATGAACAGGGACCCCTTAAAATATCCAAACTGCTTCATTATTTGACCTAGCCAAGTAATCTTGGTATCTAACCCAATGTTTTCTGGGTCTGTGTATCCATTGGTCTCTAAATTGCACTGCCATGATTAAATACTTATGAAATACATGATTTTGTGAGATTACTGTAAGGTTTTATCATTTTTTGGGGTGAACAAAAGATGTAAACAATTTAGCCTATGTCAAGTAACTACTACTCAGATGAAACCACTGTTATTGCACAACTGCTGTACACAACGGTGCAGTTGCAGGGCATATGGACTGCCATTCATGCATGCCTGCTTGTGGACCATGTCAAGTTGGGAATTGTGAGAATCATTATAATCAACCTATATTGGAGGAAGAGTATGATAACTAATGGGAAATATACAGGTGCTGGTCATATAATTAGAATATCATCAAAAAGTTTATTTATTTCACTAATGCCATTCAAAAAGTGAAACTTGTATATCAATCAATCAATTCATTACACACAGACTAATATATTTCAAATGTTTATTTATTTTAATTTTTATGATTATAACTGACACCTAAGAAAAATCCCAAATTCAATATCTCAGAAAATTTGAATATTGTGAAAAGGTTCAATATTGAAGACACCTGGTGCCACACTCTAATCAGCTAATTAACTCAAAACACCTGCAAAGGCCTTTAAATGGTCTCTCAGTATAGTTCTGTAGGCTACACAATCATGGGGAAGACTGCTGACTTGACAGTTGTGCCCTGATGGATTGATACGTCACTTCCTGTTTGTTGTTGGCATCTGTACTGCGTTTGAGCTCCGTCACTATATTCTTTTTATCGACTATTTTTGTCTTAAAAATCAATTTTATACACCATCGTTTCCATTTATATAACGTGTGAATATATCCTCTATTGTATTCTACAACCAAAACAATCAAAGCGCCTTGTTATCACTAGATTTATTTTGATCTCCTGGGTCCGCTATTAGCTTATAGCCCATTAGCATCAGCAAGCGTGGTTGTTGCTAAACGCGCTTACATTGCTAATACTCTATTCACACACATTACCATTGCTGTACTCACTGTTACTTGCTTTAATGGCGTATGAATGTCTACCTTTGATTGCAGGTGAGGACACGTGAGCTTGAGGCCGTGGAGTAGCAGATTCGCGACCTGGAGGTGAGGCAGGCCCAGCTGAGAGAGCGGAGAGCTGCGCTGGAATCATACCGGGCTGACGCTCACATACAAAGTATACATAGTAAGTATACAGCGTGCTGTTAACAGTCCCACCACGTCTACTCCGTGTGTTTCTCTGCACAGGCCCGGTGCACCCAGGATGCGATCTTCTCAGATATCCTTCACTCCGGCGCTGGGACACCACGGACCCTGGGTGCATGCACAGTGGAGGACGCGAGTCAGGCCCCGGGTGACGACTTCTCCCCCACCGGTCTTCGAGATCTCCACCCGGAACTGCTTCGCTGCCCTCCCCTCCGCGAGGCGGGACGCGACGCTGTGATCATCGGAGACTCCATTGTTCGACATGTCGGTGCTACGTTAGCCAAAGGTAAAGTGCACACTCATTGTTTCCCTGGTGCTCGTGTTCTCGATGTTTCTGCGCAGATCCCTGCGATCCTGAAGGCCGACGAGAACACCAGAGCGGTCGTGCTTCACACCAGGGTTAATGACATCACGCTGCGGCAGACGGAGACGCTGAAGAGGGACTGATTGCTTGCACCCCAGCAGAGTCGGAGCGGAGCTGCTCTCTGACATCTCCAGGACACTTCGCTCCATGTGACTAGTAAGACAATTCTCAAATAACTATTATGATGACTTTTGTTGCACCCGCTTAAATGATAAAAGTACTTGCGCTGTACGGTCTATTAAGACTGTGTCTGTTCCCCGAATAGTGAGGTCAAAATATAAATTTAATGTAGGATCAGAAACATGAAAAGTAAATGAACAAAAACATTTTTTTAAGTTTGGGCTCATAAATATTAGATCACTCACACCAAAAGCAATTATTGTACATGAAATGATCACAGATAATAGTTTTGATGTACTCTGCTTGACTGAAACCTGGCTAAAACCAAATGATTATTTTGGTCTAAATGAGTCTACTCCACCAAACTACTGTTATAAGCATGAGCCCCGTCAGACTGGTCAACAATATATAGTGATATTCTCAGTGTTACCCAGAAAACGTGATACAGGTTTAACTCATTTGAAATACTTCTGCTTAATGTTACACTGTCAGACATGCAAAAGAAATCTAATGTATCTCTTGCTCTGGCTACTGTGTATAGACAACCAGGGCCGTATACAGAATTTGCAGATTTCCTTCTCAGACCTACAGTTGATAAGGCACTAATCATGGGAGATTTTAATATTCACGTTGATAATACAAATGATGCATTAGGACTTGTGTTTACTGACCTATTAAACTCAAGCAAAATGTCACCAGGCCCACTCATCGTTTTAATCATACACTAGATTGAATTATATCACATGGAATTGATCTTAATGATATAGATATTGTACCTTAAAGTGATGATATTACAGACCATTTCCTTGTATCGTACATGCTGCGTATCATTGATATTAACTATATGTCTCAGCGTTACTGTCAGGGCAGAACTATTGTTCCAGCCACCAAAGACAGATTCACAAATAACCTGCCTGATTTATCTCAACTGCTATTTGTACCCAAAAATACACATGAACTAGACGAAATGACTGACAACATGGGCACTATTTTCTCTAATACATTAGAAGCTGTTGCCCCCATCAAATTGGAAAAGGTTAGAGAAAAACGTACTGTGCCCTGATATAACAGTAATAGTCACTCTCTCAAGAAAGACACTCGTAGTCTTGAATGCAAATGGAGAAAAACTAACTTGGAAGTTTTTAGAATTGCATGGAAAAACAGTATGTCCAGCTATAGACAGGCTCTAAAAACTGCTAGGGCAGAGCATATCCACAAACTCATAGAAAATAACCAAAACAATCCCAGGTTTTTATTAAGCACAGTGGCTAAATTAACAAATTACCAGACGCCACCTGATTCAAATTTTCCACCAACGTTTAATAGTAATGACTTTATGAATTTCTTCACTGATAAAATAGATAACATCAGAAATACAATAGCGAATGTAGATTCTACAGCATCTAACACTTCAGTTTCATCCATCGCACCCAAAGATAAACTGCAGTGCTTTACAAATATAGGACAGGAAGAGTTAAATAAACTTATTACTGTATCTAAACCAACAACATGTTTATTAGATCCTGTACCCACTAAATTACTGAAAGAGTTGTTACCTGTAGCTGAAGAACCGCTTCTCAATATCATTAACTCGTCGTTATCTTTAGGTCACGTCCCAAAACCATTTAAGCTGGCGGTTATTAAGCCTCTTATTAAGAAACCAAAACTAGATCCTAATGAACTGGCAAATTATAGGCCTATTTCAAATCTTCCATTTATGTCTAAAATTATAGAAAAAGTTGTGTCTGCTCAATTGAGCTCCTTCCTGCACAAAAATGATCTGTATGTAGAACTTCAGTCAGGTTTAAGGCCCCACCATAGCACAGAAACTGCACTTGTTAAAATTACAAATGACCTGCTTCTTGCGTCAGATCAAGGCTGTATCTCATTTCTAGTCTTACTTGATCTTAGTGCTGCGTTCGACACCATAGATCATGACATACTCATAGATCGATTACAAAACTATACAGGTATTCAAGGGCAGGCTCTAAGATGGTTTAGATCCTACCTGTCAGATCGCTACCATTTTGTTTACTTAAATGGGGATTCATCACATTTATCATCAGTAAAATATGGAGTGCCACAAGGATCCGTCCCAGGTCCCCTTCTATTTTCAATATACATGTTGCCCCTTGATAATATTATTAGAAAATACGGAATTAGCTTCCATTGTTATGCTGATGATACTCAGCTATATATCTCAATGAGACCAGAAGAGACTTCTAAATTATCTAAGCTAACAGAGTGTATTACAATCTGCAAATAGACGGATGTACTGTTACTTCCTCTACAGTCAAAAATCTGGGTGTTATATTAGACATCAACTTGTCTTTTAAAAATCATATTTCCCATGTTACAAAAACTGCATTCTTCCATCTTAGAAACATTGCCAAGCTACGAAACATGTTATCTGTTTCTGATGCAGAAAAGCTAGTTCATGCATTCATGACCTCTAGACTGGACTATTGTAATGCACTTCTAGGTGGTTGTCCTGCTTCTTCAATAAACAAGCTGCAGGTAGTCCAAAATGCAGCAGCTAGAGTCCTTACCAGGTCAAGAAAATATGATCATATTACCCCAATTTTACAGTCTCTGCACTGGCTACCTATTAAGTTCCGTATCAGTTACAAATTTTTATTCCTTACCTATAAGGCCCTAAATGGTTTAGCTCCTGCGTACCTAACTAGCCTTCTACCATGCTACAACCCATCACGCTCCCTAAGGTCACAAAACGCTGGACTTTTGGTAGTTCCTAGGATAGCAAAGTCCACTAAAGGAGGTAGAGCTTTTTCACATTTGGCTCCCAAACTCTGGAATAGCCTTCCTGATAATGTTCGGGGTTTAGACACACTCTCTCTGTTTAAATCTAGATTAAAAACACATCTTTTTCGCCAAGCATTCGAATAATGTATCTCTTAAATTGTGAGTGTAGTTGCATCTCATCAAATGCGCATTTTTGTTCTTCAGCTGGGGTTAAACTAATTAATTTTACTTTGTTGGATCAGCAGCTATGCTAATGATGTCTTTATCTGTTTCTATGTTTTGCCACAGGATTTACATTCCGTGGTAACTAGGACTTACACAAGCTCCAGTCTGGATCCAGAACACCTGAGGAGAGATGATGCTGACCCTCAGAGGAACCCAGATGATGCTAACCCTGAATCAACAAACAGAACTAACAAATATTGCTACATGTGTGACTGCATCATATAATAATTATTAATTATTAATTCTATTAATAATGTTCATCGTCTGACTGACTACGTCTTGTATTAATTTTTCTACAAATCCTGTCATACGCACAAACTGACAGTCACCACTTATAAGCTATTACTAAATATTGTAGAAACATAATTTTCTGTAAAGTTGCTTTGTAACGATTTTTATTGTAAAAAGCCCTATACAAATAAACTTGAATTGTCCAAAAGACGACCATTGACACCTTGCACAAGGAGGGCAAGACACAAAAGGTCGACACAAAAGAGGCTGTGTGTTCACAGAGCTCTGTGTCCAAGCACATTAATAGAGAGGCGAAGGGAAGGAAAAGATGTAGTAGAAAAAAAGTGTACAAGCAATAGGGATAACCGCACCCTGGGGAGGATTGTGAAACAAAATTCATAAGATTAACAAAGAGTGGACTGCAGCTGGAGTCAGTGCTTCAAGAACCACTACGCACAGACATATGCAAGACATGGGTTTCAGCTGTCGCACTCCTTGTGTCAAGCCACTCTTGAACAACAGACAGCGTCAGAAGCATCTCGCTTCAAACAGGACTGGACTGCTGCTGAATGGTCCAAAGTTATGTTCTCTGATGAAAGTAAATTTAGCATTTCCTTTGGAAATCAGGGTCCCCGAGTCTGGAGGAAGAGAGGAGAGGCACACAATCCACGTTGCTTGAGGTCCAGTGTAAAGTTTCCACAGTCAGTGATGGTTTGGGGTGCCATGTGTTTTCTGAGGTCCAAGATCAACACAGCCATATACCAGGACGTTTTAGTACACTTCATGCTTCCTGCTGCTGAACAACTTTATGGAGATGCAGATTTCATTTTCCAACAGGACTTGGCACCTGCACACAGTGCCAAATTTTCCAGTACCTAGTTTAAGACCATGGTATCCCTGTTCTTAATTGGCCAGCAAACTCGCCTGACCTTAACTTCATAGAAAATCTATGGGGTATTGTGAAGAGGAATATGTGATATGCCAGACCCAAGAATGCAGAAGAGCTGAAGGCCACTATCAGAGCAACCTGGGCTCTCATAACACCTGAGCAGTGCCACAGACTGATCGACTCAATGCCACGCCGCATTGCTGCAGTCATTCAGGCAAAAGGAGCCCCAACTCAGTATTGAGTGCTGTACATGCTCATACTTTATGTTCATACTTTTCAGTTGGCCAAGATTTCTAAAAAATAATTTCTTTGTATTGGTCTTAAAGGGTTAGTTCACCCAGATAGCAAAATTATGTAATTAATAACTTACCCTCATGTTGTTTCAAACCCGTAAGACCTCCGTTTATCTTCAGAACAGTTTAAGATATTTTAGATTTAGTCCGAGAGCTCTCAGTCCCTCCATTGAAGCTGTGTGTACGGTCTACTGTCCATGTCCAGAAAGGTAAGAAAAACATCATCAAAGTAGTCCATGTGACATCAGAGGGTCAGTTAGAATTTGTTGAAGCGTCGAAAATACATTTTGGTCCAAAAATAGCAAAAACGACGACTTTATTCAGCATTGTCTTCTCTTCCGTGTCTGTTGTGAGAGAGAGTTCAAAACAAAGCAGTCTGGATATCCGGTTCCAATCGGGCAAAAAAATCTAGGACTAGTTAGCAAAAGTATGTTTCTAACATTTTTGTGAATAATTAATGAACGATTTGACTGACATGAATGGTTCTTAAGGCAAAGTTGTGCATTATGAGGAGATCTATCAAATGATATGCATATTGTGTAGATATGTAAAACATCACGTGATTACAGAGCCAAAAAACCTGTTAGCACCAACTAGTGGCCGATTTCTTTCAAAATTCTTACAGACCTTTAGGGCCATTAGATGAACATGCCCATTAAGTTTTGTTTCAATCCACCTCCGTTAACCTTGTCTAATAGTTGCTCAAAATGCAGTGCCCAATGGTGGCCATGTTTTTTGAGATATGCGAATGTCCTCATATATTCTTGTCCCCCTTTACACAAAGAAACTGCATACCAAGTTTCAAGTCCATCAGACCAACAGTTGTGTAGTTATAGCTGTTTAGATTTTTTTTCAAGCTTATAGCACCAGAGCTGTACATTTTTTTTATTTGACCAAAGACTTACCTATAACCAGTGTTGGGTATAGTTACTTTGGAAAGTAGTTAGTTAGGTTACAACGTTACCATCAATTAAAAGTAATCAGTTATGATACAGCGTTACCTATTCATAAAAGTAACGCGTTAGAGTACTCATGCGTTACCAAAAATTAAAAGCCGTTTGCAGCGGCTCACACATGACAGACACAGCCCCCGGCCCCTTTAAATGCACCTAGAAGTCGTGACTCCCGACAATGAATAACGTCAGTCATCCGACTAAATTAACACTGCAGGATAACAATAACAGGAAAGACAGTCAGCAATAGGCTATTCCACATGGCGTTTTATTTATTTATTATCACAGAACATATTATTAATCAAAATTCGCACCTACCCAGCCCAGGTAGCCTAGGCTACTGTATATTATGAGCACCACAAGATAACTCCTGATTTTTCTTTAACTTTAAATAATGCAGTTATCAAAGTACAAGTATGCTTACTTGTAAACACAACCTTAAACAGGCTTGCAGATTTAAATCCATTTAGAAATGATGAACAACCAGCCAGCCAACGATCTAACAGAAATTAACAGCTGCCTGTCAAACAAAAATGATAACAAACCGAATTAAATCCTTCACTGCCACACAGGCAAATGACAAATCGCTTAATAGCCGAACTAATTATTATTAAAGTGTCACTCACAGTCACAAGCCTAAATTCGCTTGAACACAGTCCATAAACCAAACGCTGTCCTCCCTGCCATCTTGCCGGGAGTTCGAAAAAAAAACCCACACACACACACAGGGTCAGGCGCAGGGCACAGACGTATCACAGCCACTGACTTTACGATCACAGAGCTTCGGCTCCGCTGATACATCCGCAGGTGGCACAGTAGACCTATACTGTCTGACAAAAAGCAGGCTGCAGTCGGGATTTTCCTTTCCTTAAAATAACGGATTACTTTTTTTTTAAAATAACGAAGTTACTGATTACTTACGCACGAAACTAACGTGTTAAGTTACACATTTCAGGAAAAATGTAATTAGAGTACTCTAACGCGTTACTTTGTAACGCGTTACCCACAACACTGCCTATAACAGATATCTACTGAGTTCAGTGAAGATACTTCATTCAGTTCAAGAGTTGTAGCCATTTTAGTAAAAAGGCCCCGCCTCTTTCGAATGTTTCGAAACCTTGGACTAGTTTGCAAAAGTAGCTTTTTCAAATAATCTTGAATATTTAATTAACAGTTTTATTGACAACATTTTTGCTAGAAGGCAAAGTTGTTCGGAATGAGGAGAACAATCTTATGATATGAAGATGTAGTGTATGTGTGATTGTATGGTCTGTTCAATTGTATTTTTGTTCAATTTATTTTTGTTTTAATAGAAATATTGTGTTTAAGGATACTTTTTTACCATTATAGTGCCACCTATGGTCCGCTATTCATGAAACTTTGCATGCTTATTACGAGTTATGGGACACATAACTTCACTGAGTTTCGTAAATTTTTCAGTTTTCATTTAAGATTTATAGGCAACTGAGTATATTTAGGCCATGCCCCTTTTCTATATGACACTGTTAAAAGTAACTAAAGACAATATTCAACATTTTTTTGAGAATTATTGATCTGGAGAGTATAGAGAATTGCACTGTACGTAGTATTTATTTATTTCAGGTTTATTTAACAGGGACAATGCACACTAATATTATATAATTAAATGTACAGTGTGCCAGAATTATCCCAAAGGCTATTTTACATCTGCTGTCCCTGGACAGATCTTAAGATGTCACACCTAAAAAAAAAAAAAAGAAAAATTAAAATATTACATACATGTTAGAGCCAGCCAACCTCATCGGCATAGCACAAGAAACACAAACAAACAGACAGACAGGACAGAGAAGACAGGATAGCAGCAAGATTTCATGTCAAATATAATGCTGACAGTCCTGATTACCTGTTAGCCACTTCTTTAAGTTATTTTAAAAGAAGCATACGTTTTAATTTCCTAATGTGAATTGGTATAAGGTTCCATTCACGAACAGCCCTGACTGAGAAAGCTGTTTGACCAAGAGCACTCTTCCTTATCGGAACAATGCAGTCATCTCGTAGATCTGCAAGCATTTGGCGCTGTTCTCACAAACTGGCGCAATACAGGAGGAGCCAGTCCATGCAAAATTTTGTACACAAGACAGAGATCTGCATATATAATCAAGACGAAATTCAATAGACTATATATTTTTAAAACATGACAATGATGATAATATATGGATTTCCTATCAAGTACTTTAATAGTTTTCTTATATGGGGAGAGTAGTGGTTTGAGAGAAGTGTTTTCTAGCTTGTGACCAGGTTGTCAAACAATAGGTTATATGTGATAAAATCATTGAGTGCATGAACATCATAGCGGCCCTTTTTGACATGCAGCTATGGACATATCTAAAATTTGCCAGGTTGTACTTAATGCGATTACAAACCTTCTTAATGTGTAATTTAAAAGTAAGATTGTTATCTATATATACTCCAAGGTATTTAAAATCTGAGACGACTTGTAGTCTCTTCCCTGCTACGACTACATCAGGTTCTACACAGCGGCTTTTAGATTTACTAAAAAACATACATACAGTTTTGGATACATTCAGTTGAAGGCAGTTGTGATTTAACCATTCTGTAATCTTTTGCATTGAGTTTGATAGCAGATCTGCAGCTTGTGCTGCGCTGTTAGCATGTACAAAGATTACTGTGTCATCTGCATACAATTGGATGTTGGCATTAGGACAAACATCTGGCAACTCATTTACATACAAAGAAAATAAAAGTGGACCCAAAATAGAGCCCTGTGGGACACCTGCAGACAAGCCAATAACTGATTGATAATTCCTAACTGTAACAAACTGTGTCAGATGTGTTAAATAAGATTCTACTGATTTAATAGTGCCTATATCGAAATTAAAAGTTTGTAATTTAGATAAAAGAACTCCATGACTGAAAATATGTAGATCACTGCTTGCTTTAGATTTAATGGCAGATTTTATAACCATATCCCGTTTTTTCATTAAATGTAAAATATTTGTGGTTATCCAAGGAATGGTTTTCTTTTTTTTCCTATGTCGCTGTGTGCGTGTAAATGTATCTATTGATCTCCGCAGTTGTTGTGTAAATCTTTGACTGTCTTCTTCCAACGATCTTCATAAAAGTATTTTATCCCAGTTGATGCTCTGGATGTCACGGTGTCTGGTCTGTGTTTCCATGGGTGTCCACTAGTGGTCTCACTTCCCCTTAGGCACCTCACTGCAGGCACTACATTTCCCACATAGCCTTGTCCCTTCATCACGGTAATTGCACACCTGTTAATTGCACTCAGCTGTCTTCACTTTGATCGTCATTATCCTGTCTATTTGAACCTGTCTGTTTTCTCTCTGTCATGGAGTCCTTATTTTCCATCACCCAGTTTCCTCGCATTCACTTGTGGTTCTAGTTTCTAATTTCTAGTTTCTTGTTTCTTGTTTGTTTCATGTTCTGACTGCTTACCTGGATTTTGACCTTTGCTTACTGGATTATGATTTTTGGATTTCCCAAATAAATACACTGCTCTTGGATCTCTCGTCTCCTGTGTCCGATTGTAACAGAAGGACTCCATCAAATCAGATCCAGCGGTGTGGGATTTTGTCTCCGTTCCCCGGCCAGCATGGAGGAGCGGAGGAGAAGATTCATTAAATTAACCACCCTCCGTCAAAGGGGGAATGAGGTCGGTGGTGTGGCACTAGAGTTCTGGACCTTGGTGGTGGGGTTGGGATATAATGAGGGTCCTTGAAAGACTTTTTTGACGTCTGTTTAGACAACCCCGTGCCGGAGAGTGAATTGAATGAGCTGGAGGTCTTTGATTTTTGAGGGTTCATACTGTACCTGCAACATCGGTCTCAGTGGGATACCCCAGCCACACCTGTCTCTCCCGGAGAAAAGAGTTTTTGGGGCTGCAGCTACAGATCCATTAATACCCTTGAGCTTAATGAAACCATGACATCCTACCTCTGTTTCTGTGAGGACTTGTGTGTTCCCACCAGGACTTATTTAACTTTTAACAATGACAAACCTGGTTCAGTGCAAAACTCAAACAGCTTCGCCAGGCGAAGAAGGATGCCTACAGGAGTGGGGACAAAGACTTGTACATACAGGCCAAATACACACAGAATAGGGACATAAAAGTGGCAAAGTTAAACTACTCTGAAAAAGCAACTTTCAAGAAATTACTCTACATCAGTGTGAAATGACCTGAAAGCCATCACCAGGTACAAGTCCCAATCCCCCAGCACTGAGACCAGTCAACACCTGGCTGAAGACCTGAACAAGTTCTACTGCAGGTTGGAAAAGCAAAAGCTTGGTCTGACACCCCACACCCGCTCTGCCCATCTCTCAGCACAGCCATCAACACCGTCCCCCTCCCTCCCCCCACTGTTTCTCAGCCTGTACCTAAGATCTGTGGAGAGGATGTATGCAAAGTCTTCAGGAAGCAGAAGATAAGGAAAGCCAAAAGCCCAAACTGTGTCTCTCCATCCTGCCTCAAAGCCGGTGCTGTCCTGCTGTCCTCTTAACATTGATCTTCAAAAGATCCCTAGAGCTATGTGAAGTCCCCTCCTGCTTCAAATGTTCCACCGTTATCCCTGTACCCAAGAAAACAAAAATCACAAGACTTAATGACTACAGACCGGTTGCTTTAACATATGTGGTCATGAAGTCATTTGAGAGACTGATTTTGGCCTACTTGAAGCTCATTACTGGACCCTTGCTGGACCCTCTGCAGTTTGCTTACCGAGCAAACAGGTCTGTGGATGATTTAGTCAATATGGGATTGCACTACATCCTCCAACATCTGGACAAACCAGGGACTTATGCAAGGATATTGTTTGTGGACTTCAGCTCCGCTTTCAACACCATCATCCCAGACACCCTTGAGAATAAACTCACTCAGTTACTGGCCTCATCCTGCACGGAGATGAGACTGGTTATAGACAGGAGATTGAACAGTTGGCTGTCTGGTGCAGTCACTACAAGCTGGAGCTTATCATGCTCAAGACAGTTGAGATAATCATGGATTTCAGGAGAATCCCCCCCACTCTCCCCCCACTCACCATCAGTTAATGTTAGACATATTAGAGCACATAGAGACTCTTTCACCTAGATATCACACTATAGAGACTCTTGACTGTTCCCCGAACTGGAATATACAAAAACATCCAAACCAATTTGAGAGTAACAATTTCAACTGAGGTTCAACAAATAAAAAACAATTAATTTAGTAAATCACTGATCATAATCTAGATGTGCTCTTTTTGACAAACCTGGTGAAAACCTAATGATTACATTATTTTAAATGAGTCTACCCCCCAAGATTACTGTTATAAACGTGAGCCGCATCTAAAAGATAAAGGGGGAGGTGTTGCTACAATTTATAACAATTTTTTCAGTATCTCTTTGGGTGGGGTGGGCTTCAAGTATAACTCAGTTGAAGTAATGGTGTTTCATTTAACATTGTAGCACACCACATAAGATGTATACATTTATAAAGATGTTGATAAAATGTTTATTTTTTAGTTTATATATAAGCTGTTATTTTTGTTCCTTTGTTTGTATTGCCCTGTTGAGAGCTGTGGACTCTGTTTCTTCTCACGAGAGTTCACTCGTAACGCACCAGGGAATCCCTGTGACGTCACCTGGATCAGCTAAGTTCACACATCCGATAAAAGAAGCAGGCTAGCGGCTTTCAAGAGCGTTGCTCAGTGTGCTCACTTTAGGAAATAGCGATCGATCGCATGATCCTAAGTACCTGTCTTTTGCTGTGACTGAGTAGCTTCCTTGTAGAAATAACCACTGCCATTGGATTATTTTACTGAGGACTTCGTCACAGGACAGTGCTCCCGGACTCAAAATATTGCATCGGTCAGGCGGAACCGAACACTCCCACACTAGTATATTTTTTCTTTCTGTCTTCTTGTATAATACACACTGGGTTGGCATTCATTCTTTATTGTGGGGGTTATTTATAGTTCCTGCATTCCTTCAAAACCCACTATTAAGAGGTAAACAAACAATTTTATTTGTGTAGCCAGCTTATTTTAGGCCGAGTGTTACAACATTATCCAGAGAAACAAATGTTAATGATAAATCACCTGTGATGTTTGTACTGGCTACTGTATACAGGCCACCAGGGCACCATACAGACTTTATTAAAGAGTTTGGTGATTTTACATCCGAGTTAGTTCTGGCTGCAGATAAAGTTCTAATAGTTGGTGATTTTAATATCCATGTTGATAATGAAAAAGATGCATTGGGATCAGCATTTATAGACATTCTTATCTCTATCGGGGTTAAATAACACATCTCAGGACCTATTCATTGTCAAAATCATACTCTAGATTTAATACTGTCACATGGAATTGATGTTGAAGGTGTTGAAATTATGCAGCCAAGCAATGATATCTCAGATCATTATTTAGTTTTGTGCAAACTTCATATAGCTAAAACTGTAAATTCTACTTCTTGTTACAAGTATGGTAGAACCATCACTTCTACCACAAAGACTGCTTTGTAAGTAATCTTCCTGATGTATCCCACTTCCTTAGCATATCCAAAACCTCAGAACAACGTGATGATGTAACAGAAACTATGGACTCTCTCTTTTCTAGCATTTTAAATACAGTTGCTCCTTTATGCTTAAGAAAGGTTAAGGAAACCAGTCTGACACCATGGTATAATTAGCACACCCGTACCCTAAAGAGAGCAGCCCGAAAAATGGAGCGCAGCTGGAGGAAAACAAAACTAGAGGTATTTTGAGTTGCTTGGCCAGAAAGTAACCTATCTAGGCATTACAAACTGCTAGATCTGATACATTTTTGTTATCTTTTAGAAGAAAACAAACATAACCCCAGGTATTTATTCAATACTGTGGCTAAATTAACAAAATATAAAGCATCAACAAGTGTTGACATTTCCCAACATCACAGCAGTAATGACTTTATGAATTACTTTACTCCTAAAATCTATACTATTAGAGATAAAATTGCAACCATTCAGCCGTCAGCTATAGTATCACATCAGACAGTGCACTATAGACCCCCTGAGGAACAGTTCCACTCATTCTCTACTATAGGAGAGGAAGAATTGTATAAACTTGTTAAATCATCTAAACCAACAACATGTATGTTAGACCCTATAAAATCTAAGCTCCTAAAAGAGGTGCTTCCAGAAGTCATAGATCATCTTCTGACTATTATTAATTCCTCATTCCTCAAAACCTTCAAACTGGCTGTTATTAAGCCTCTCATCAAAAAAAAACACAATTATAGACCAATCTCAAATCTCCCTTTTCTGTCCAAGATACTAGGAAAAGGTACTATCATCACAATTATATTCCTTCTTAAAGAAAAATGGTATCTGTGAGGATTCCCAGTCAGGATTTAGACCGTATCATAGTACTGAGACTGCTCTCCTTAGAGTTACAAATGACCTGCTCTTATCATCTGATCGTGGTTGTATCTCTCTATTAGTGCTATTGGATCTTAGTGCTGCATTCAACACTATTAACCACAACATTCTCTTGAATAGACTAGAAAACTTTGTTGGCATTAATAGAAGTGCATTAGCATGGTTTAAATCATACTTATATGACTTCCATAAATTTGTAGCCGGATCCAATACGTATCCAGACCAGATGGTGGATCAGCACCTAGAAAGGACCTCTACAGCCCTGAAAGACAGCGGAGACCAGGACAACTAGAGCCCCAGATACAGATCCCCTGTAAAGACCTTGGGCCCCATCATGACGATCCAAATGCAAAAGTAAAGCTCACAGCGTAGGTGCACTCAGGGCATGTCCAAATCAACTTTTGCTATTTTAACGACTGAAAAACAGTTGGCGCGCCTGGGCGCATGGTCTAAATGGGTTGTCCCTATTCTCTTAATGAGTAATGGGTGTTTTTTTTGGGCGTAACGTGCAATAAACCAATCAGAGTCTTGTGCTCCATTCCCTTTAAGAGCCAGTTGCCCTCGTGCCCTGACAGATTTGCTATTTACATGGTGGAATTTGGCAAGCGCAAAGACAGAACACGTCTCCGAGATGAAACGGAGCTGCTCGTGTGCGAGCAAATAGCCTAATTCTGAAACATGCGATGACTATCCATTATGACATGTAGGCATATATATATATAAAATTAGCCTACAAAAAAATCTTATGTATTGCAATCCTTAAATTTTTTGTATTTGGCATATTTGCGCCTCTTTTTTAGACCAGCACGCCTATGGGGACAAGAATGAGTGCAAATGCATTCACTAATTAAATGACATGGCGCTGGATGGGAAAATGTGGCGGACTGAAACTAGCAAACACACTTGTATAATAGGGCCCCTTGTCTCAGACGACCACCGGGACACGACCACAGGAAACAATTGATTCTTCTACACAATCTGACTTTGCTGCAGCCTGGAATTGAACTGCTGGTTTCGTCTGGTCGGAGGAGAACTGGCCCCCAAACTGAGCCTGGTTTTTTTCTCAATTCAGTCACTGATGGAGTTTTGGTTCCTTGCCGCTGTTGCCTCAGGCTTGCTTAGTTGGGGACACCTAATTTACAGCAATATCATTGACTTGATTGCAAATGATTGCACAGATACTATTTAAACTGAACTGAGATGATGACATCACTGAATTCAATAATGAAATGCCTTTAACTGTCATTTTCCATTACTGACACACTGTTTTCCTAATGAATGTTGTTCAGTTGCTTTGACACAATCTTATTTGTTTGAGGCATTATATAAATAAAGGTGCCTTAATGTGACTTGAACGCAGAGGTATCATATCGATAACAAGTGCAGTATGGAGTACCTCATGGCTCAGTACTTGTTAGGGACCAATCAAGCACGGTCCCATCCACCAGTCAGCGTTCACACTCACCTGAGTATTGATCAACACCTGTTCCCAATCAGCACCGTCACTTTCCAGCACATAAAATCCATCTCACAACAGCACTCCAACGTCAAGCCTCGAATAGGACAGACCACTTACCTGCTTATCGTCATATCCCATTACAAGTTCGCGGAAGAGAAGTATACTAATCTGAAGATTGTTAAATTCTGTGTCTCTGTTGATCTTCCAGATCTGCTAGATGATTCCTGATCTGATCTCCTAGCTCCTGTGTATCCTCAGACTCACTTTCCATCCAAGCTGTCTATTCCTGTGAGGGAAAAGGACCAAGTCTTAATTACCGTTGTCCACTAAGATACAACGTATTGCACCACGGCTACTCACCTGCTTACCTCCAGTGCCTTGGGTGAACGCTACCAACTTCACCAAAGATTCACCTCATCACTCATCTTGCAATTTGCTCTTGTAAATAAACACTTTGTTTGGATTCACTTCCCTTGTCTCCGAGTGTGTATCCTGACAGTACTAGGGCCATTTATTCATTTAGCAGATGCTTTTATCCAAAGCGACTTACAAATGAGGACAGTGGAAGCAATCAAAAACAACAAAAAGAGCAATGATATATAAGTGCTATAACAAGTCTCAGTTAGCTTAACACAGTACACGTAGCAAGGACTTTTAAATAATATAATAAATAAAAAGAAAACAGAATAGAAAAGGAATAGAGAAAGCTAGTGTTAGAGGTCTTTACACACACACACACACACACACACACACACACACACATATATATATATATATATATATATATAAGTTATGTTTTCCAAAAAAAGTACTTTTTCTTGCCCATTTTTCAACTACCCATGGATGTATATATATATATATATATATATATATATACATATATATATATATATATACACACACATACATACATACACACACACACACACAATTGCATAATAAATGAAAAGAAAATAGAATACAGAAAGGTAGTTTTTTAGATTTTTTTTTAAGAATAGAATTATGGAATGAAATGGAAGTATTCATTTAGAGTTTTAAAATAATTTTCAGTTAATTAAAGTTTTCTTAACTGGATTAAATTACTGTACACAAATCCTCAGGCAGCTCTTTTGATTAATGGAACTACATCTGAGGCATTTTTGTTAGAGAGAGGAACAAAACAAGGATGCCCTTTTCCCCTCTTTATATAACTTGGTTATTGAACCACTGGCGGTATCAATAAGTATGAGTGAGGAGATAGAGGGCATTGAAACAGAGAGCAGTTCCCACAAAATATCACTTTATGCTGATGATGTACTTCTATTTTTGAAGAATCCTACCAAATCTATCCCTTTACTAACAAAAATGATTGAAAACTTTAGTAAGTTTTCAGGATATAAAATAAACTGCGAAAAATCCTTATCTTTCACGCTTGGCGATAGAATAAGTTCATTAGGCTATCAACCTTTTAAAGTGACCACAAAAGGATTTAAATATCTTGTTATATATTTTAGTGCAGATCTTTCAAATCTGATAAAACACAATCTTTTACCTGTAATATAAAAAATAAAAACTGACCTTCTAAGATGGACTAATCTTTCACTATCTTTATTGGACCGCATAGCCATAATTAAGATGAATGTTCTCCCTCGCCTGTTGTATATTATTAAAATGCTGCCAATTTATATTCCATCCAAAATATTAACAAAAATAGACAGTGCGGTAGGAGTATTTATTTGGAATAACAAAAGGCCAAGGATGGAATTTCCAAAGCTTCAACTACCAATTAAAAAAGGAGGACTTGGCATCCCAAATTTTAAATTTTATCATTGGGCTGCACAACTAAAATTTGCCAGAGTGGATTAAAAAAAATTATTTTTTTGTTTTCCAGATTTGGAAGGTATAGGTCTGGATAGGGTTCAATTAGAACACCTTCCATTTATATGTTTCACAAAAATATATACCAAGATTAAGAACAATTATATATTGAAAAATATCTGTAAATCTCTCAGTGCTGTTCGGAAATATTTTGGGCTTGATAAATTGTTGGCTCCTATTGCTAATAATCCAGATTTTAGACATACCTGTATCGATGCTGGTTTTAATGAGTGGAGAAAAGCTGGTATCACAAGAATATTAGATGTTTACGCAGACGATGTTCTTAAGTCTTTCCAACAATTACAGTATGAGTTGAATATTTCCCAAGTCCACTTCTTTCGATATTTACAAATGAGAAGTTACCTTAGTTCTATCAAATATTATAAACAGGGTGGGAAAACGAATGTGCTTGATATTATTTTATTAACACTGAAAAGTAAAACCATTACATATATTTATGACCAAGTTACAGCAAATAATAAAGGTTCAATAAATATTAAGCAAAGTTGGGAGCTTGATTTTGGTGTTATACTGGAAGACCAGCTATGGAACAAAGTCTTAGATCATGCAAGACAAATTACCAAATCAAAAAAATCATATGAAGTACAATATAAAATTATTAACAAACTGCATGTGACTCCTTTAACTCGAAGTAAATATGACACATGTACAAAATTTTGTTTGAAGTGTAAAAGGGAAACTTGAACTTATTTCCACTTAATATGGACCTGTCCTTTAATTGCAAAAAATAGATGTGTTAATTATAGGACCTAAAAACTCTGCATGTAATAACCTAGAACACTGTCTAAGACTCGATAGCTGCTCTGTCAATTTTTCGTCATCAGTTAGAAACCTAGGTGTGCTATTTGATGGCAATCTCTCCTTACAAAGACACATTTCTAGTATTTGTAAAACTGTGTTTTTCCATCTAAAAATGTATCTAAATTACGACCTGTGCTCCTTTCACATCGGAGCAGCTACATCAGCTGCCTCGGTCACAACGATTCCCACATTTAAAGTGATGGAAAGATGGTCTTCTTTAGAATACGAAAGTTATGTTCAGACTTAAAGACATTTTAGAGACTTTTTAAAGACTTTCTCCTCTCCTCAAATTTGTCGTTGTGTATTGGTGCATCGTACCTTTTACTGAATGCTATTACTTCTGTTCCGTTAAGTATTTCTGCAGGTTGTATGCTTCCCCCTCGTGCCGCCGCTAGGTATGCTTCCCCCTTCACATATTTGTTTTAAGCATTTTAAGCAACATGCTTGTTGCATATCCTCGATTGCCTAACCTGGGGTGATGCTTCCCCCTTAATTCGATCACTATAGACACTTAAATTTGGATAATATACAAACTGCCCCCTGTACATTCAAATATTTGTATAAAATAGCTTAACCCTTGGGAGTCGATTCACGCAATCTGTAAAGGGTCTACTTTTTTGTATACAAACTTTGTGCATTTATAACATAAAGATAACAAACAAGGTGTGCTGTCTGCAGCGTTTGTCTGCAGTGATCTTCATTTACAAACACGTCATTAAAATGAACTGCAACTCAGTGAATACTCAACGAAGAGACATAAGAGATATATCTATAGAAAGTTTGACATGTCTACTTTTCAACTAAACAAGTGCTACCAAAAACAATGCGATGTCCAGTCATTCACGTCTCCCTTCATTATATCTAATGCGACCACGCCCCCGCGCTGAACGCGCTTTTGAGATTATACTGTTTTATTGAAGCGTGCGGCTTGAATACACCTATACAACAGAGAACAAAGAGACTGTTCTTCAAGTTTTTTTATTTTACTGTTTGCTTCGGATGAGAGAAATAAGACATAATTCACCCCAATAAGATGTTATGAAGATCACCTCAGGATTTGAGATTTCTTTTAAAAAAAAGAATGAAGCGCTTTATTCAGCAGAGATCATAAACATGAGTCTCTTTTTATTTATTGATATACTTGTATTAGGTTTCACATAATGTGTAAACATTTTACTAGTTAGACTTTTTCCAAACTATAATTCCTGACTAAATAATTAAGTGAAACATTATGAAGTTTTAATAACAAAATACACTATACCTTACAAAAGCTTGATGTAAATAATATAAATGTAACAAATAAATGTTAATAAACTGTAACAAATGTAACAGACAATGCTGATTTTTCAATTTATCAAAAAAACCCTGAAAATATTCTCAGCTCTTTTCCAAATTAATACTACTACTACTACTACTAATAATAATGATACTAATAACAATTAAGTATTTTTTTTGTTTGTTTGTTTTGTTTTTTGTTTTCAGAAGATCAATGTCTGACTGGAGCAATGATGCAAAAAAAATTCAGCTTTAAAAGGCAGCTTTGATTGTTCCTAATAAACTGTTTAACTGCACTCACAAGTGAATATTAAATTATTTTTTGGGATAATTGAATATATTCTAAATAAACTACATACATGAAAATATATACATTGATTTTGTCCTCACATTCTTTCTTTTAACTCTTCCCTCTCAGTCACAAACCTGACTGAACGGCTTATTATGCAGTTCATTGTGCGGGCCTTTGTCTTATGTGTAAATCACAATGATATTCATGATAGTTGACACCTACTCGCATATGACTTTTGACAAAAAGTGTCATAGAAAATTCTAATCAATATATTGTTTTCTGTGAGTGAGTAAACAAGATGATTTTCACACCATTTAGAAATAAAAATTCTAGGCTACAAGCTCCAGTTCTCAAAAGTCCGGGAAACAATGTTCTGTATGTGTTTTATGGCCTTATTCAAGTCATTTAACATTTTTTGTTTTTCACTAACCAAGCATTAAAATTTTTTTCTCAAAAACACAAACATGTACATATATGCTGCTCACATATTATTATGGCCCAGTTTGTGCTGATTACAGTGATATTAGACTTTAGCCATTTGGATGTTTATAAGGAACTGAAAAAAGTACAAATGTGAGGGCATGACAAAACTTTCCCAGGCCCCACAAATACCCTAATGCCACGTTTCCACAGAAAGTACCCGGAACATTTGTACCAGGAACTTTTTTCCCCAGGAACTTTTTTCCCCCCAGACCTGTTGCTTTCTGTGTTTCCACCGCTGTGTAAAGTACCGGGAGGATTAGGCAAATAGTCTGGTGATGTAGGTCTGCGCGCATTTCTCAATACAAAGTACGCTGATTTTGGACATGCATCCTCTGCAGTTCAGACTTTGTGCATTCGTCTCGGGAGTTTGTCAGCAGCGTACTTGATAACTTCAGTCAGCTCACCTTGGCTACTGCAAATTTCCTCTCTGTATATTTACAATAAAACGAAATAGGATATAAAATACCACTGCCTCCTTTCGTTTTCATTTAAACATAATAACAGCTGCAGAACTGTACTTAGTTCAGGGATATGTGTATATATACAGACATTACAATGAAACAAAATATTATATTAATTTGTTAGTTAATTTCTAACTCATTTTAACATATAGATAAATTGAATACAGACCAAAGACTACCTGTTAGATTTACCCAAAACGAATGATATTTTTGTTTACCCAATGAAAGAGACATCAAAGCCAGCGACACATATCAGAAGGTCTAGCCGAGGTAAGGCTGCTCTGGGTGGATACATGAGGACTGAGCTCTCGCTGATCGCTCACTGTCTCCGAGATCGGCGAAACACATTTTTAAATAGGCGCTGTCTTTATAAATAAACCACAGAATTACGTTTTAAACAACTACATTCTCGCCTGAAATACTTTTACAAGTACATTTCATGACACAATAACAGTAATATTTTGAAAATGATCCTAATAAATGGTGGTTGAACTCAACCAATGCTGCGTGAACACTACCTCGCCAGCAGGAACTTTCTGAGGGACATTTTTTTTTACCAGGAACTTTATTTAGTTCCTGGTTCCTGCAGTGGAAACACACCAAGTACCAGGCCAAAGTCCCTAGTTCCTGGGTAAAGTTCCTGCGGTGGAAACGCGGCATTAGACTCCAGAGGGTTAAGTCTTAACCCCAGCTCTTTCATGTGAGTGAGAATGACACCTCGATGCCGAACCATCATCTGCTCTGATTGAGCTAATATCAAACAATTGTCAATGTGGTTGAGTCATGAAAGTGTGGGGTGAGAGTGCAAGGCCAGAGGAAGATCTGTATTGGTAGGCTTTTGCCCCCAAAAACAAACCTCAGGAACTTTCGATGAAGAAGGATGGAGATAAGTGCATCTTTTTGATAGATCGTGACACACCAGTCCTTGGACTTGGCCTGTGCATGCTGAACTTCAGTCCCCTGACTGAGCAGTTCAAAAAGCGCAGATCTAAAAAAGGACAAAACACCTCATCCTTCCTCAGAACAGTGAAGCTGTAGGACCCGGACTCTGCAACCCAAAGAGGGACCACCTCAATGGGCTTCGTCCTCAGAGAGAGTCTACTTCTTTTTCATTACCAGAGCCTGCTTGCGGCCCAACAGAACTAGATTCTGTGGCCTCTCACTACAGTGTGCAGGACCCACTGAGACACATTTGGCATTAGTTTTCACGTTTACACCAGACTGATCTCTGGTGTAGAAAAACTCACATCAAAATGAAACAATGTAATACACGCGTTGGCTCAGCAGCACACATGTCTTTTTCTTTGTTTCTTTTTTTTGCCACTCAGTCACACAAACAACATCCATCTCCTCAGAGAAAGATGAATGCTGCAGCAAGCTCTGCCTCAGAGGGTGAAGAAATCCAAGAAATTCCAAGTCTCGAGAACGAGCTATAGATCCAGTGAACACGGTTGGAGATAGGACGAGCCGTCTCCAACCCGTTCGCCAGATCATGTGTGATTCCCACAATCGCGGTCGCCGCCGTGTCTCAGCAGCAGCACGACCGCAACCGCAAGATTCGAGAAAAGGAAGCGAGAAAAGCACAATCAGCCCCCTGAGAGCCGACTGTGCGAACTCCACTCCTCATTAATACTGCTTATTATAATATTAGGCATAATATGCTTTTGTAACTGGTGCTTGTGAAACTGATGCTTGTGCAACTGGCTAGCTCATCGACGCCTTCCACATCAATCTCCCTAGAGAAAGAACAGGCAGCACATCGTACCCTCTCACCGGGGAGAAAGTACCGCAAACTTGGGCTTCCAAACCCCCAAGAGCGGGCACCAGATCTGGTGGTTAAGGAAGAAGATAGGGACTTGCCCGTCTACACTCCTTCCAGCGGATCCGAAAGCAAAACCCCAGAGCACAACCACCACTCCGCCTCGGCGAAAGCAGGGCTTGCACCGCGAGAAACGCCAGTGAAGCCTCCCTCTTCAAAGAGAGCCTTCTGAGAGTGAAGCAAAATGCTTGCATCGCAGCTGTCAACTCCCTCGACAGCTGATACTGCGCGATTCACTCTCAAGCAAACAACACACGAACTGCGTATGTCTCCACCCATATTTTGTATTTTTTTGCTGGCAGGGAAAACACACAGCCTGAACGCTGCCTGCTCTCGCCCAAAACATCTCTTGATTGAAGCTTTGACAATGGAGTTTATTAGTGGACAAACGACACTAAATAAGACTTACAAACAGATAGCGACTGGCACACACACAGAGCGCTTGCTGAAAACAGAAGGCTGGCTGCCATCTTCGCTGCTCGTGCTTTTATGCTTCCTGGTCTCCGACGTTACCCGCCTATGACATCTCGCCCATTCATTGGACTGATTACACATGTTATTCAGAGACGTCACGCTGGAGGTGTTCCTCAAAACATTCTCGACGCAGCTCGAGTTCCTGAAGAGGAACTATATGTCTCAGCGTTACTGTGTAGGCAGAACTATTGTTCCAGCCACCAAAGACAGATTCGCAAATAACCTGCTTGATTTATCTCAACTGCTCTGTGTAACTATAAATACACATGAACTAGACGAAATGACTGGCAACATGGGCACTGTGTTCTGTAATACTTTAGAAGCTGTTTCCCCCATCAAATTGAAAAAGGTTAGAGAAATAATTTACAATGTTAGAGAAAAAATGTATGGTAATACATGGTAATACACACTTACGGGGAAGTCGTGGCCTAATGGTTAGAGAGTCGGACTCCCAATCGAAAGGTTGTGAGTTCGAGTCCCGGGCCGGCAGGAATTGTGGGTGGGGGGAGTGCATGTACAGTTCTCTCTCCACCTTCAATACCATGACTTAGGTGCCCTTGAGCAAGGCATCGAACCCCCAACTGCTCCCCGGGCGCCGCAGCATAAATGGCTGCCCACTGCTGTGTGTGTGTGTGTGTGTGTGTGTGTGTGCACGCACGCACTTTGGATGGGTTAAATGCAGAGCACAAATTCTGAGTATGGGTCACCATACTTGGCTGAATGTCACTTCACTTTCACACTTTTTCAGATCCGATCAGTGTACTGTTTGAGTAAATGAATTACTTTGGGATATTGGTTTATTTCGACTCAGAGGGAGTATTAGCCACGTTAAAAAGTAAATAACATGTAATTTGTGGATTAATACTTACTGGAGAAGCAAACTGGTTCAAACGATTCAGTCCAATTTGGTTAACTGGTTCAACCGGTTCACTAAGAAGAAATACAACCTTGAATTTAATGACTTCAATATTAATCTGTACCTCACATGGAACCAGTGCTTTAAGTGGGCCTGTATGCACCGGTACTCAGTACCGCCACTTCCAAATATAGCTCTTGAGCGTACCGCCACCTCTCCGTGTGCCCAGAACATGCTTTTAGCGTACCGGTACGCTCATTTGGACAGAGACTACATTACCCATACACCCTTGAGTTTTACAAGTGAAAAGTGCATGCGTCGCTTTTGCCGCTGTCAGTAACAACTCAACGTGGCCGGAAAGGGTGTGTGAATTGCGCACACTCGGCTCGATAAAATTTCAAATACAGTGAACAACACTTAATATGCTCTCCTGGCTTCAGACTCTGAGTACTAATACAACACGGTCAGAATAAGATGACTCGCTGGCTGACACCCCACCAAACCTGAATGATATCGCTGCAGGTCAGACTCAAGCTAATGAAGCAATGCAGTAGCTCTTTCAGGTAGGGTGACCCTAATTGTCCCGAAAATTATACTTAAGCAAAATCTTGAGTAGTTATTGTCTGATAAACATTAAAAACTGTCTGCAGAGGTTGAGTCGTCCTGCAACCAGCCCCAGCCGGCTGCTCATTGGCTGCAGCATCTTTTTTCTAAGTTCTAAAAAATATCGTAGGTGGCTAGGCACGAATTTAGATATTCATTTATCCAATTAATCTATATGCACAAAGACAATACAACCTTTTTGTCCCCTTTTTGTTTTAAAGCCTGATGAAGAGAGTGCAAGTTGCTGCAGCTGCGAGGAGGACAGTGATGCACGCGTACAGGAGTGATTGACAGTTCGTGGCACTGTGTACAAAAAATAAGTTTAAGTTCATTATCGTTAGCGTTACAGAAAGGTCTGATTTATGCACTTTTACAACAGTCATTGTTTTTTTTTTTTACAATGACATTTGAGTTCATGATTTTAACGTTGTTGTTTCTTGTGGCAGACTAAAGTGTAATGACAGTTGATCTTTGAATAAAAATTTGTTTAGTTAAAGTTTGAAATTCATTATCTTTTATTATAGGCTACGAAGTCTAATATCATAAGCCCCCCATCCCGTCACCCAAGACCACAGACATCCCCCTTACCCCCCCCCCCCCCCCATCCCGAATTTAAGCCAATCTCATATGGTCACCCTATTCTAAGGGTATTTTTTCAAAATCCTTTGGCACATTTTATTTATTTTCAGTAGCTCTTTCTAGCTCAAGCAAATCCACAAACTAATAAAAGGATTTATTATTTTTTTATAAGGTCGTCTGTTGACTGCTGTATATAAAACCCCTTCAATATAGTTGTTGTTACCTCAGGGGATGAGGGGAGTCATCAAAAAAAAAAAAAAAACTATATATATATACCGGTATATAGGCTATAGTAGAGTACCGGCACCTCTTTTGGGCCACTTAAAGCCCTTCATGGAACTATGGAACATAGTTAGAAGGCGCAGTCTCTCCTTCCCTACACTGGGAACCATGGGTACATAAGTAACCTGAGACGTATCTTTCAAGGGTACTTCGAACTGTGTCCTCTAGGGGTTGCTATGGGAGAAATGATATACCTATGCCACCATGCTGAGGGGAGTGCAGGCCAGAACCATGGGTAGCACGAAGTACCAACTCTAACAATTCAATGGGAGTTGTCCCCCTGTCTCTAGGGCTGGGGAGTAACGAAATACACGTCCCAGGGCTATTGTGTTTTCCAGTCTGGCTCCAAAATATATCACTGTCCTGCCCGGTGGGCTATCTTGAATAGTGATGTAAAATTCCTAACTTGATTTGCGTTGTTCACTCGCTTGAAGGGGTGAAACGGATCGTAGTTGATCGTTTAGACTTGTTTCTAAATCTTGCTGATTCAAATGTTTTAAACCATTCGTGCACATTCTGAGCTTGTGCGCACTCATTCAAAGCATGCGCTGAGAGCAGCGTTTCAGACAATGTGCTTAAACAGAACTGATTCTAAGAACTCTTTCGCAAATCCTTGTTTCTGAACAGTGTTAATTTTGGCAGGCATTTTTGATTTAGTCTAAGTCTTGAGACGAAAATGCTTAATAGTCTTAGTCACATTTTAGTCATTTGATTCTTTCATATTTTTAGTCTAGTTTTAGTCAATGAAAAGTCATTGCATTTTTGTCAACATTCAGTCACTACTTTTATTCAGTAGTTTTAGCCAAACTGTATTTACCAAAATTTATTTTGGTAGCTATTTTATATGTAGTTTTCAAATTAAAATAATAATGAATTATTCTCTCTTTAGATCAAATCAATTAAGCTTATGGGAAATTTGAATCAAGGACTGAATTTGGAAAAACAATGTACAGAGCTGAAGGCAGAGATTCTCACCCGGATGGGGCTGTCCCCCTTGTGTGTTGCTCAACAATTCAACCAATGGGCCTATGATGAATGGAAGTCATTGAGGACGCAGACTGCCCAACTCGCCCGACTGGCCCACCTGTGGCTCCTTGCCGGGTCGCCCACCACGGATCAAGTGGCAGAGAAGGTCACTGTGGATCAGCTGTTATGAGCGCTGCCCTGCCCGCTGAGACGCATGGTCAGTATGAAGAACCCTCAGGACCTTGCCACCTTGGTCAAAGCAGTTGAGCTGGCGGAAGTGGCTAATGCTCGCAAAGCAGTGGAAAGACAGGGCCTGGCGCCCCACAGGGTGATGGAGCAGCGTCCGCTCGAAGGTGCACCACAACCAGTCAGCAGACCGACAACGACCCAATGCCCACTTAACCCCCAGCGGCCACGGCCCGAGCCTGGATGGCCCGATGCCTCCTACACCACGAGGGACCTACAGGGGGGCCCAGCCAGATGGTGAAGGAAGATGGAAAACCAGTTTGTGCCTTGCTAGATTCCAGCAGTTTGGTCACCTTAGCCCATCCCACCGTGGTGAAGCTTCGACCCGATCAAAAATCACGGTTCCTTTCACCCCTACCTGCATGCGGGGAAGGAGCACTAACCGTGACACTAGCCTTCTGTGCCCGTTTATGATCCTCAGATCGAGACGGGCCAGAACCCTTGGGTTTGTACGGGCTCAGACCTGGACCTTCATGGAACGAAGGATTTGAAGGCCGCTGAGTAAACCTTTGCCTCCATGAACCTCTTAACCACCTTCTTGAAAGAGGTATCGAAAAGTTTGAAAGGTGAAATGTATCCTAAAAGGCTTACAATTTAAGAGAAGATGCCTCCCCCATGGAGAGATAGAAGGACAGCTTCTCTTCAACAGGTGGCAACTTTTCATAACCATTCGCACACATCCCCTTGATATTGGCTTAACTAGTATGCTGGAATCTGTGGATGCAGGATTAGAATTTATTTTATTTTTTATATGTGTTTAGAGACACATGCGATATAATCCATCTGTCAAACAACTGCAGACAGACCCACACTATATATTTCCTATATAAACAAAAATAAATTACTGTTAGGAAGAAATTTCCCATCAGATCCTTTCCATGTTCTCACCACAATGCAACTTGCAGCATTCAAACACGCTCCGTCCACATGCTAGATTACCACAGAAATAAAGCGTGAGCGAAAATGCTGCCGCGAATGAATTGCTATTCCATAAAGGGGTGAATACACTCATGCAAATGCTGTCTACAAATTCGGGTAATGGTAAAATACTCACATCCCCCTCAGTAGTCCTGCAAATGCATCATAATGAGTGCAGCAGAGCGCATCCAACTCCCTCGAGAGCTGAATGAGCTTGCTCTTCACTACACACACCCACAGCACGCGAGCCTTGTGAACTGCAAGTATCAGATCAAAGCCTTTGGCGAGAAACACGCTGTATGCTTCAAACAAGAAAGTCAATGTAGACGAAGAAGAGGATGATATGTTCTCCCAGCGCCTATTTATACTATAGTCACACTGGTAGTGACGTCATGGGCTGTCGCCGGCCAAAGTGTTTTGGTGTTTTTCAATGTATGCTTCAGATATGGGTGATGACGAGGCATTCCCCATAGTGACCCCTAGAGGACACAGTTCGAGATTCCCTTGAAAGGGAACCTACTTCAGTCTTCAAACACCTTTTCAGACATAGTGTTTGAGTAAAGAAAATGCTGTACTATTCAAACATCAGTTATTTATTTACACTTGCATTGCAAAAAGCGTAGATCTGTTTTCTCCAGGCTGTGCGTGGCCTGTCAATCTGAATGGAAGCAGGGTGAAGTTACGAGGTTTCGCTGAAAGCTTGAGGATCCAATGGCATTACGATGTTTTACTGACTTTTTAAAAATACTTATTATTGGTTAAATATTTGTAAGACCCTCTGATTTAAAATAATAATGAATTATAATAGTAATAGTCAAGTCAGTCAAGTCACCTTTATTTATATAGTGCTTTAAACAAAATACATTGCGTCAAAGCAACTGAACAACATTCATTAGGAAAACAGTGTGTCAATAATGCATAATAATGCTCATTATACCATGGTGTCAAACTGTTTTTCAAAATAGTAAAGTTTGGATAGTTTTTCACGGCAAACCTGACTGAGCTAGGTTATGGCAATTGACATACTCTAACATATGGAAACACTGCCCCTGCTGGAGGGGGATCCACAAAAAAGAGGTGCCGAATCGGATCTGGCTTGTCCTGGCACAAATTAAACCCTGTTAACTCATTTCTCTTTCTTCTTTCTTTTTTCTTATTCCTAGGTCCCTGTAGCCTCCAGATCAGATGGTCATCATTGTATCAATAACACAGTTACTGTCTTTAAATAAAGAATCAGTGTTTGTGACATTTATTTTCTAAGCAGTTGTAATTTTTTTATTTTTTTTGCATTCACAATAAGTGTAGTAAAATTTCAGTCTAAAAATAATACTTCACTGAATAGCCGATATTACATGGATTTGAAAAAAATAATTTTTATACATGTTTTCAACAGATTTTTTATAGATATATTTTATATATCTATTTTATATATATATATATATTTTTTTTTTATCTTTATTTTTTATTTTGCAATACATTGTCATGTGTTTGTGCCCATCACTTCTTGTAGCGGTTTTTAAGGACTTTTTAAGGACGATTCCAGCATCTCACTTTTATTGGATTATCAATATATTTGGATTGTATATACACAGATGGAAACTTTTACATTGTTTTATGTAATTCAGATGGACTCCATGCTTTTAATAGCCTCAGTTATTCTAGTTTTATTGTGTTGCTTTAAGTTCCTTGTGAATGGTGTAAATACAATATTAGTTCTTCTTTTGTTGTTGTCTCATCTTTTTAGAACACTCATTTTACCCTTACACAGTTTAATCTGACCCAATTCTAAACCCATGTAATTTGACCGATGAAGCCGATTGTTACAAAATTGTCATAATCTGATGATATTCAAATTGCAATACCCATTGTGTATTTGTCCTTGCCCGCTTTGGGCTAATGCAATACCTTCATGTAGTCAGCCAGCTGACCATGTGCAGTGTGTCTGTCATAGTCCTGAATGGTCCAGGATGGCTTGGACTTGTTCTCCTCTATGTCAGTGATGTTGATGTGAGAGAAGAGAGGGTTCTGCTTGATCTTTGGTTTCAGGGTTTGAGGAGTGATGTGTTTCTCCAGCTCTCTGTCTTCAAACACATCACGGTCTGCTGATAGCTTTCCTTCCATTTCTTTCTCCCTTCCCTACACAACAAAGACAGATTCATGAAGAGAGTATTTCAGTAAAAGGTTCATTCTCTATCAAGTGTGAAACAAATTTATCATAGCCCCTAGCTTTAAAACTAATTAATCACACTTGGGACAGCTAATGAAGGTCTTCTGGGCTGCTAGAAACTTCAGGATCAGGTCAGATCAGGTTAGAGCTAAACTCTGCAGGAGGTGGCCCTTTGTAAACCATATTATTGAGTGCATTCAAATCCATAATGTGCATTAATAATGAGTGTACAACTGTACACTCAAAAGGATTTGAAATCTTTAGGCACCCCACGAATCAATCTGATTCCCTTCTTTGGAACCGGGATCCAGTTCCAAAAAAATTCCAAAGCTGTTACTGTATTAGTACTTTGTACTTGTCCTTTTACTCAATTCATTTTGAAAATTAATAGACCTATTTATAATTTTAATATTATGCAATATTTTATTGGGGTATCTGTCCTTTACAGATTATTATAGCGACTATTTGCGTATAATTGTTCATTAGTAGTTATTTCATAGTTACTTTTCTTGAACCTTAACTAGTAGATAATTAATAGTAGTTCAGGTATGACAGAATACATTAGTTATTGATTAACTAACTGTTACACAGCACAATCATAACATTGTGTTACATACTGATTAGTTAACACATCTTCCTTAGTAATTAACATTAGTGAGTTAATGTGTTAATGAAAAATTACCTGTTAGTTCTTCAATAATTCCTTATTAGATATGCAGTAAGTAAGAAACTGTATTCTAAAGTGTAACCAGTTAATTACACAGCCCTGATATGAGCCGAATGAAGACAATATTTAAAACAGCACCTAAAGTCAAAAGAATGTCAACTTTCTTAGTAATAATCAAGGTACTCCTTGACAAATGTAAAAGTTGTGGGTGAAAAAATATATTTAAAAATTTAAAATTGTTGAATAAACAACTGAATCCCAAAGACTTTAAATTCTGCTCCAATACATAGCTGTAAACCATTTTCTCTTTTGATCAAGGAAATGTTTTTCCACAAAGAGAAGCTGAATGAAGGTTTACAACAGGGAAGATGTCTGTCTAGGAACATTCTCTCATCCTCCTTCATTCTGAGGGTTTCTGGAGCAGCTCGAGTCTGTAATAACAGAGTTTACCTGCAAGTACATCTTGTTCTGCCACTGTCTTTGTCCAGACAACACAGCACCAATCTGGAACATCCCATGTGTAGCCGGCAACATTCCCACATCCAGCTGAAGGAATTTCTCTGGATGATTGTTGTTTGGCAGGACAGCTATGTCCATTTTGTGACTTGTGTAAGGTTGAAATGAGCCTTACTGAGTCTGATCTTAGTGTGAGTGTGAATTATTCATGATGTAACTCTATCTGAGCCCATATGATGCCACTGTCCTGCTAGTAAAGGGATAGTCCCACATCTACTGACTGACAGAATGTTATGCAATAACATCAGCATGGATAAACACATTTTCTGGTTTGTTGTGTGGAATAACATAAAAACGTACTATAATTTCAACTAAAATCTACCGTCAGTGTCTTTGTACAATCAAAAAACCTTAGAATTACCATCTTCAAGAGTTACTTTCCTTGTACTTCATTATTATAGTGTCAGATTGAAATTTATTTGTGTTCACTTAATCATTGAGATTCCAATTAAAATTATCAAAATAATAAACATTAAAACAAGTACAGTAAACATGCCTTCCTTGTGTAACTTCTGGATTTGAGGTACATTACAATTTTTTACAGATGCTAGGACACAGTTTTCAATACTTAGGTCACTTTTGCAAAACTCCTCACACAGTGAGCACAACTGAGGATCAATTATCATTGTTTTGGCACAAAATGCATTCAGTGACTACATCTCTCAAATTTCATGAATTCTTTTCTCACTCAGACACAACAACTGCCAAAACTCTTTGTACGTACAGGCCAGTTTATACATGCTTACATACTGTTTTCAAAACTGTTAAACTTATGTTCAAAACAATAACAGAATACAAAACTGAATAAGACAGCAGATTGGCTAAATTTCTACAGTAATATTTTAAAGAAATATATTTTAAATTTTAAAATTAAATGCTATAAAAACAATTATAAATATGACCATCCACATGATAAAATGTCCCTCCTGGACACAATGAATGCTGGATGCCTGGAGATATCAGCAGAAGATTGCCAGGGATGGATCTGACATGCCAGAAGATTCTCTCCTAGCTGTATTGCTCTAGATGACATGAGATGTGATGTGGACGAGAACCTGTGGCCAAATGGAGAAGACTGAGTAGATTATCATTATGATTGTATCTGTAACAGTGAATGGTTGTGGATTCAAATTCTTCTATTTTGGAATTACTCAGTGCAAAAAAAAATAAAAAATAAATAAACTACATAAAATATTGACGAATTCTGAATCATGTCTGATTCCTTCCAGTAACATATATTGCAGTGAACTATAAACCGAGATGTGTCCTTGTTTTACACAAGAAAACATCATATAATGCTACATGTTGTTAGTGTTTTTTAGGTCATTGTTTTGTGGGTGACAAAGTGTGTTTGTCGGCTGTGGACCTTTGCTAGTGTTCTGGAAGAATGAGCTGATCTGAGACCTGAAGAAAGTGTTTTGGTAGTTGTAGTGCATTTTGAATGTGAAATGAACTGCTTTGCCAAGCTGAAAGTTGGTTAGGAGAACTGTGTGAAGAGTTTTGCAAAAGTGACCTAAGTATTGAGAAATGTGTCCTAGCGTCTGTAAAAAACTGTAAAAGGAGAAAATGAATAAACATTACAAACATTTAAAGCTGAGAATGTGCTTTGAATTTATTAATATTATTGTCTGTGCGTGTGTGTTAAATAGAATTACGTGTGTTGTCTATGCTTTAATTTTGTAGAACCTTTCTCAGATGTCTTTGTATTTTGAGAATTCTTTCAGAAAGTGCAGCATTCTTGTTTCAGAGAAACCATCTCTTAGTGGGAGAGCAGACTGGATATGAGGACAATTGCTTGGTGATGTTTACATTTTTTCTTGGAGGAGGAAAATAAAATATTTCTGAATTATTTCTGAAATATTTCAGAAACCATAGTTTGCATCTCGTCTGGCCATACATCAGTGGGATGTGTTGACAATTCGTTTGGTCTGCACTTCACACAGCAGGACATGTGAGGGTTGATGTCTGACAGAAATAAAGTCAGTCTGGTTAGTAATGAGTGAAGCTGGTGATGCTGTTTGTCAAAGTCAAAGTCACCTTTATTTATATAGCGCTTTAAACAAAATACATTGCCTCAAAGCAACTGAACAACATTCATTAGGAAAACAGTGTCAATAATGCAAAAATGATAGTTAAAGGCAGTTCATCATTGGATTCAGTTATGTCATCTCTGTTCAGTTAAATAGTGTCTGTGCATTTATTTGCAATCAAGTCAACGATATCGCTGTAGATGAAGTGTCCCCAACTAAGCAAGCCAGAGGCGACAGCGGCAAGGAACCGAAACTCCATCGGTGACAGAATGGAGAAAAAAACCTTGGGAGAAACCAGGCTCAGTTGGGGGGCCAGTTCTCCTCTGACCAGACGAAACCAGTAGTTCAATTCCAGGCTGCAGCAAAGTCAGATTGTGCAGAAGAATCATCTGTTTCCTGTGGTCTTGTCCTGGTGCTCCTCTGAGACGAGGTCTTTACAGGGGATCTGTATCTGGGGCTCTAGTTGTCCTGGTCTCCACTGTCTTTCAGGGATGTAGAGGTCCTTTCTAGGTGCTGATCCAGCATCTGGTCTGGATACGTACTGGATCCGAGTGACTGCAGTGACCCGAACAATGTTAGGTAGGTTATTCCAGAGTTTGGGCGCCAAATAGGAAAAGGATCTGCCGCCTGCAGTTGATTTTGATATTCTAGGTATTATCAAATTGACTGAATTTTGACGTAGCGGACGTAGAGGATTATAATGTAAAAGGAGCTCATTCAAATACTGAGGTGCTAAACCATTCAGGGCTTTATAAGTAATAAGCAATATTTTAAAATCTATGCGATGCTTGATAGGGAGCCAGTGCAGTGTTGACAGGACCGGGCTAATATGGTCATACTTCCTGGTTCTAGTAAGAACTCTTGCTGCTGCATTTTGGACTAGCTGTAGTTTGTTTACTAAGCGTGCAGAACAACCACCCAATAAAGCATTACAATAATCTAACCTTGAGGTCATAAATGCATGGATTAACATTTCTGCATTTGACATTGAGAGCATAGGCCGTAATTTAGATATATTTTTGAGATGGAAAAATGCAGTTTTACAAATGCTAGAAATGTGGCTTTCTAAGGAAAGATTGCGATCAAATAGCACACCTAGGTTCCTAACTGATGACGAAGAATTGACAGCAAGCAGAGTTTTTAGGTCTTATAATTAACACCTCTGTTTTTTCAGAATTTAGCAGTAAGAAATTACTCATCATCCAGTTTTTTATATCGACTATGCAATCCATTAGTTTTTCAAATTGGTGTGTTTCACCGGGCTGCGAAGAAATATAGAGCTGAGTATCATCAGCATAACAGTGAAAGCTAACACCATGTTTCCTGATGATATCTCCCAAGGGTAACATATAAAGCGTGAAGAGTAGCGGCCCTAGTACTGAGCCTTGAGGTACTCCATACTGCACTTGTGATCGATAGGAAACATCTTCATTCACTGCTACGAACTGATGGCGGTCATATAAGTACGATTTAAACCATGCTAATGCACTTCCACTGATGCCAACAAAGTGTTCAAGTCTATGCAAAAGAATGTTGTGGTCAATTGTGTCAAATGCAGCACTAAGATCCAATAAAACTAATAGAGAGATACACCCACGATCAGATAATAAGAGCAGATCATTTGTAACTCTAAGGAGAGCAGTCTCAGTACTATGATACGGTCTAAATCCTGACTGGAAATCCTCACATATACCATTTTTCTCTAAGAAGGAATATAATTGTGTGGATACCACCTTTTCTAGTATCTTGGACAGAAAAGGGAGATTCGAGATTGGTCTATAATTAACTAGTTCTTTGGGGTCAAGTTGTGGTTTTTTGATGAGAGGCTTAATAACAGCCAGTTTGAAGTTTTTGGGGAAATATCCTAATGACAATGAGGAATTAATAATAGTCAGAAGAGGATCTATGACTTCTGGAAGCACCTCTTTTAGGAGCTTAGATGGTATAGGGTCTAACATACATGTTGTTGGTTTAGATGATTTAACAAGTTTATACAATTCTTCCTCTCCTATAGTAGAGAATGAGTGGAACTGTTCCTCAGGGGGTCTATAGTGCACTGTCTGATGTGATACTGTAGCTGACGGCTGAATGGTTGCAATTTTATCTCTAATAGTATCGATTTTAGAAGTAAAGTAGTTCATAAAGTCATTACTGCTGTGGTGTTGGGAAATGTCAACACTTGTTGAGGCTTTATTTTTCGTTAATTTAGCCACTGTATTGAATAAATACCTGGGGTTATGTTTGTTTTCTTCTAAAAGAGAAGAAAAGTGTCAGGACCCGGTCTCAAACTCGGGTCTCCGGTGTGAGAAACAAACTCACTTAGCAAAGTCTCTTAGCAAACTGAGCCACTAATTGTTGGCAGAACCCAGAAGATGAGGCAGACACAGCAGTACTTGAGCTGGTGTTTTAATAACAATGAAAAAGTAAAGTCCTTCAGGCAAAAATATAAATCCACAATGGTCAAAAGTAATTCCAAAAAAAAGGTAATCCACTCAGAAAAAAGGTATATTCACAAAGTAGTAGGTACAGCAAAAAGTCTCAAAAGATAATCCAAAAAACAAGTTCAAAAAATAGCGTACCAAAACAGAGAATCCAACTGGAGCATCAAAGGTTCACAGCTTCGCTTAGGCTGGGTGTTAACATTCAAACACAGAGCAAAGAACTAAGGCAAACTAAGGGTTTATATGTATGCAAAGGAAACAAGGCACAGGTGCAAATGATAACGAGAAACAGAAAAAAACAAAAGGGTCTGACAAAAAAAAAACACAATGGGGGCCTCTAGTGGCAAAAAACTGGAATATCCGGACCAAATGCTGACAGAATCCCCCCTCTAGGAACGGCTCCTGACGTTCCTACCAGCTTTCTCTGGGTGGAGGGCCCTGAACTGTCGAATGAGCTCAGGGTCCAGTATGTCTTTGGCAGGAACCCAGGAGCGCTCCTCAGGACCGTAGCCTTCCCAGTCCACCAGATACTGCCAGGACCGCTGCACCCGGCGGGAGTCCAGTATCCGGTGGACGGTATAAGCCGGCTGGCCTCCGATGACACAGGGCGGAGGGGGAGGTCTGCCTGCCGGGACAAGGGGAGAAAAAACAACAGGTTTTAATAAGGAGATGTGAAACGTGGGATTAATCTTAAGGGATCTAGGTAAGTGCAGACGATATGTAACTGGGTTTACTCTCCTGGCAACCTTAAAGGGACCGATGTATTTCTGGGACAGCTTGCGTGACTCCACCCGTAGAGGTAAGTTTCTTGTGGAGAGCCAGACTCTCTGGCCGGGGCGCAAGTTGGGGCCAGGACGGCGACGTCTGTTGGCTTGTTGTTGATACCGCTGTGAGGCACGCAGCAGATTGAGACGGCTCTTCCTCCACACAAGCCGACAGCGTCTGATGAACTTCCGGGCTGAAGGCACTCCGACTTCTGTTTCTTGGTCAGGAAACAATGGAGGGGCATAGCCAAACTGACTCTCGTGCGGAGACATACCCGTGGAGGAGGAGCGCAAGGTGTTGTGCGCATACTCAGCCCAAACAATGAAGGACGACCATGTGGATGGATTGTTGGAAGCCATACACCTGAGGGCAGTTTCAAGCTCTTGATTCATCCTCTCGGTTTGGCCGTTGGACTCTGGGTGGTACCCTGAAGATAGACTGGCAGTGGCCCCTATGAGCTGGCAGAAGGCCCTCCAAAACCTTGAAGCAAACTGAGGGCCTCTATCGGAAACTATATCTTGAGGAATGCCGAAGACTCGGAACACGTGGTTAATAACCAGCTCAGCTGTTTCCTTAGCAGAAGGCAGCTTGGTCAAGGGGACAAACCTGGCCGCCTTAGAAAACCTGTCGATGATGACTAGGATAGTAGTATTGCCATGTGATGGAAGAAGGCCTGTAATAAAGTCCAACGAGATATGTGACCAGGGTCGATGAGGAATCGATAAAGGATGAAGGAGTCCCTGAGGACGGTGGTGAGAAGACTTGCTCTGACAGCACACGGGACAGGCCTTGACAAATGTGGCAACGTCTTCTTTTATGGTGGACCACCAGAACTTTCGCTGGATAAACTCCAGGGTCCGACCTACACCCGGATGACAGGTGAGACGAGAGGAGTGTCCCCATAGAAGGACTTGGGACCTCACTGCTTTGGGGACAAACAACCGATTGGCAGGACCTCCTTTCGGATCTGGTTCAGTAGCTTGAGCTCGCCTCACGGTGTCCTCAACTTGCCATGAGATCGGAGCCACAACTTTAGAGGTAGGAAGGACAGGCATGTCAGTATCTTCTCGAACGGCAGGTGCATGGACTCGGGACAAGGCATCAGGTTTGAGATTCTTCGACCCGGGCCGATAGGTGAGGATGAACTGAAATCGATTAAAGAAAAGAGACCATCGAGCTTGTCTGGAGTTCAACCGCTTAGCCTGTTGGATATACTCCAAATTTTTGTGATCTGTAAGTACTTGAAACGGTTGAGAAGCCCCCTCGAGCCAGTGCCTCCACTCCTCCAATGCCATCTGGGACAGGACAGCTCCAACACCAACCTCCGAGGCATCTACCTCTACTACAAAAGGTTCATCAGCTGTAGGTAGCGTCAGGATGGGAGCAGAGAGGATGCGCTGCTTGAGTCCTTGAAAGGCAGTCTCAGCTTCTTTACCCCACAGAAACCTTGTGTTGCCACCCTTGGTTAAAGCTGAGAGAGGAGCTGCCACTGAGCTGAAGTTCTTGATGAACTTGCGATAAAAGTTTGTGAATCCTAGGAAACGCTGAACTTCCTTAATGGACTTAGGGGTGGGCCATTCCGCTACTGCTTCTACCTTCCTGGAGTCCATTTGGATACGACCGGGTTCCACTACAAATCCCAGGAATTGTACTCTGGAGGAATGGAATTCACGTTTTTCCGGCTTTACGTACAAATGGCTGTCAAGGAGGCGTTTGAGAACTTGTCTGACATGTTTAGTGTGTTCTTGAAGGGAGCGCGAAAAGATGAGGATATCATCCAAGTAGACGAACACAAAGATGTTAAGCATATCCCTGAGTACATCATTAATGAGTGCTTGGAACACCGCCGGGGAGTTGGTCAGGCCGAAGGGCATCACCAAGTACTCATAGTGACCAGTGGGCGTGTTGAAAGCAGTCTTCCACTCATCACCGTGTCTGATCCGCACAAGATGGTATGCGTTCCGCAGATCAAGCTTAGTGAAGACGCTTGCTTCCTGGATTAGCTCAAACGCTGTGGCCATAAGGGGTAGGGGGTAGCGGTTGCGGACAGTTATGGCATTGAGCCCCCGGTAGTCAATGCATGGACGTAATCCACCATCTTTCTTGGCAACAAAGAAAAAACCTGCTCCCGCAGGCGAGGTGGATGGACGAATGAGGCCTGCTGCCAGTGCATCCTTGATGTAGGTATCCATTGCCGCTCGTTCGGGAGGAGATAGGGAAAAAATCCGACCTCTGGGGGGGCAGGTGCCCGGAAGCAGGTCGATAGGGCAATCGTAAGGTCTATGAGGTGGTAGCATGGTGGCCTTCTGTTTGCTAAATACTGACTTGAGGTCATGGTAACACTCTGGAACTCGGGATAAGTCAATGGATTCTAGGGACTCGGGAGGGGAACTTGGGGAACTCGGGAAGATGCAAGTGGCTTGGCACGTAGGACCCCACCGGGTGACAGTGCCCACAGACCAGTCGATGTGAGGGTTATGGCTGTGCAGCCAGGGATAGCCAAGGACAAGAGGGAACTCGGAACAGGGGATAAGATGAAAGTTTATCACTTCCTGGTGTTGGGAAACTGAAAGTCTCAAGGGAGCAGTGACTCGAGTGACAATTCCAGATCCCAGAGGGCTTCCATCCAACGTAGTAACCCTCATGGGATCCATGAGAGGTTCAGAAGGAACGCCATTTTGCTTTGCCCAGATACCATCCATGAAGTTTCCTGCAGCTCCTGAGTCTACCAAGGCTTGAAGGGGTAGGTCATGGTTGTTCCAGGAAAGGGTGACTGGAATGAGCAAGCGGGAGTTGGACGGATGGGAGGAGGTTATGTTTCCCGTTTCAGTCCCCCCTGGCCTGCACGGGACAGTGCGTTTCCCTGTGGCCCGGTTTGCCGCAATAAAGACAGCATCGCTCCTTCATCCGGCGCTCTCTTTCAGCCTGGGAGATGTGTCCGATCTGCATGGGTTCTGGAGGGGCTAGAGGGGATAAAGATAGGGACTCGGAACTGGGACTGATAGGAGCTAGGGCGAGAGGTCTACGGTTAAGTTCACTTTCTCTCAGACGTTGATCTATACGTGAGGCCAACTTGATCAAGGACTCAAGATTGTCTGGTGGTTCCCGAGTGGCCAGTTCGTCTTGGATGGCGTCGGAGAGACCCTTCAGAAAGCACACCGTGAGGGCCTCATCGTTCCAGCCACTTTATTGCTGCCACCGTGCGGAACTGGATGGCATAGTCTGTCACGCTGCGCCGACCTTGGCGAAGAGTCAGGAGCTGTTTGGCTGAGTCAGGACCACTGGTAGGACCTTGGAACACTTGCTTGAATTCCTCAGTAAAGGCAGAGTAGCTGGTACAGCAGGGACTTTGGGCATCCCACACAGCAGTAGCCCAGGCCAGGGCCTTATCTGACAGCAGGGTGATGATGTATGCGATCTTGGACCGATCGGTGGGAAATGACGAGGGATGCAGCTCAAAGGAGAGAGAACATTGGGTAAAGAAACCCTTACAGGCACTCGGATCACCTGAGAACCGTTGGGGAGGCGGAAGACGAGGTTCAGTCAGAGGGTTAACTGCCACGGGTACTTGAATATTAGGTACTGGAGCAGAAGCAGTTGCCGGTGGAAGTCGATCAGATATCTGCTTTATGGAAGTCAGCATCTCCGAAAGAAGTTGAGAGTGTCTTACCAGCAAGGCCTCTTGCTGAACCAAAGCGGCTTCATGACGTTGAACAGTCCCCTCGTGTTGTGACAGTGTGGCCAAAAGCTCCTGAGTACTGGGCGCCTCTGGGTTCATGTTGGCTCTGTGTTTCTGTCAGGACCCGGTCTCGAACTCGGGTCTCCGGTGTGAGAAACTGTCTCTTAGCAAACTGAGCCACTAATTGTTGGCAGAACCCAGAAGATGAGGCAGACACAGCAGTACTTGAGCTGGTGTTTTAATAACAATAAAAAGTAAAGTCCTTCAGGCAAAAATATAAATCCACAATGGTCAAAAGTAATTCCAAAAAAAAGGTAATCCACTCAGAAAAAAGGTATATTCACAAAGTAGTAGGTACAGCAAAAAGTCTCAAAAGATAATCCAAAAAACAAGTACAAAAAATAGCGTACCAAAACAGAGAATCCAACTGGAGCATCAAAGGTTCACAGCTTCGCTTAGGCTGGGTGTTAACATTCAAACACAGAGCAAAGAACTAAGGCAAACTAAGGGTTTATATATATGCAAAGGAAACAAGGCACAGGTGCAAATGATAACGAGAAACAGAAAAAAACAAAAGGGTCTGACAAAAAAAAACACAATGGGGGCCTCTAGTGGCAAAAAACTGGAATATCCGGACCAAATGCTGACAAAAAGTAATCGGATCTAGCAGTTTTTAATGCTTTTCTGTAGGATATGCTACTTTCCCGCCAAGCAATACGAAATACCTCTAGTTTTGTTTTCCTCCAGCTGCGGTCCATTTTTCGGGCTGCTCTCTTTAGGGTGTGAGTATGCTCATTATACCATGGTGTCAAACTGTTTTCCTTAACCTTCCTTAAGCGTAAAGGAGCAACTTTATTTAAAGTGCTAGAAAAGAGAGAGTCCATAGTTTCTGTTACATCATCAAGTTGTTCTGAGGTTTTGGATATGCTAAGGAATTTGGATACATCAGGAAGATAACTTAAAAAGCAGTCTTTTGTGTTAGAAGTGATGGTTCTTCCATACTTGTAACAAGAAGTAGAATTTACAATTTTGGCTATATGAATTTTGCAAAGAACTAAATAATGATCTGAGATATCATCACTTGGCTGAATAATTTCAACACCATCAACATCAATTCCATGTGACAGTATTAAATCTAGAGTATGATTTCGACAATGAGTAGGTCCTGAAACGTGTTGTCTAACACCAATAGAGTTCAGAATGTCTATAAAAGCTGATCCCAATGCATCGTTTTCATTATCAACATGGATATTAAAATCACCAACTATTAAAACTTTATCTGCAGCCAGAACTAACTCGGATGTAAAATCACCAAACTCTTTAATAAAGTCAATGTCAATGTCACCTTTATTTATATAGCGCTTTAAACAAAATACATTGCGTCAAAGCAACTGAACAACATTCATTAGGAAAACAGTGTCAATAATGCAAAAATGATAGTTAAAGGCAGTTCATCATTGGATTCAGTTATGTCATCTCTGTTCAGTTAAATAGTGTCTGTGCATTTTTTTGCAAACAAGTCAACGATATCGCTGTATATGAAGTGTCCCCAACTAAGCAAGCCAGAGGCGACAGCGGCAAGGAACCGAAACTCCATCGGTGACAGAATGGAGAAAAAAACCTTGGGAGAAACCAGGCTCAGTTGGGGGGACAGTTCTCCTCTGACCAGACGAAACCAGTAGTTCAATTCCAAGCTGCAGCAAAGTCAGATTGTGCAGAAGAATCATCTGTTTCCTGTGGTCTTGTCCTGGTGCTCCTCTGAGACAAGGTCTTTACAGGGGATCTGTATCTGGGGCTCTAGTTGTCCTGGTCTCCGCTGTCTTTCAGGGATGTAGAGGTCCTTTCTAGGTGCTGATCAACCATCTGGTCTGGATACGTACTGGATCCGGGTGACTGCAGTGACCCTCTGATCTGGACACAGACTGGATCTGGTGGCCACAGTGACCTCGGAACAAGAGAGAAACAGACAAATATTAGCGTAGATGCCATTCTTCTCATGATGTAGCAAGTACATAGGTTGTTATGGGAAGTGTTTCCGGTTCCGGTTTACCTAATTAATGCAGCCTAAAAATCCTTTAACGGATTTGGATAATAAAAGCATATTAGTATGTTATGTGTATGCCAGGTTAAAAAGATGGGTCTTTAATCTAGATTTAAACTGCAAGAGTGTGTCTGCCTCCCGAACAATGTTATTTAGGTTATTCCAGAGTTTGGGCGCCAAATAGGAAAAGGATCTGCCGCCTGCAGTTGATTTTGATATTCTAGGTATTATCAAATTGCCTGAGTTTTGAGAACGTAGCGGACGTAGAGGATTATAATGTAAAAGGAGCTCATTCAAATACTGAGGTGCTAAACCATTCAGGGCTTTATAAGTAATAAGCAATATTTTAAAATCTATGCGATGCTTGATAGGGAGCCAGTGCAGTGTTGACAGGACCGGGCTAATATGGTCATTCTTCCTGGTTCTAGTAAGAACTCTTGCTGCTGCATTTTGGACTAGCTGTAGTTTGTTTACTAAGTGTGCAGAACAACCACCCAATAAAGCATTACAATAATCTAACCTTGAGGTCATAAATGCATGGATTAACATTTCTGCATTTGACATTGAGAGCATAGGCCGTAATTTAGATATATTTTTGAGATGGAAAAATGCAGTTTTACAAATGCTAGAAACGTGGCTTTCTAAGGAAAGATTGCGATCAAATAGCACACCTAGATTCCTAACTGATGACAAAGAATTGACAGAGCAACCATCAAGTCATAGACAGTGTTCTAGGTTATTACAAGCAGAGTTTTTAGGTCCTATAATTAACACCTCTGTTTTTTCAGAATTTAGCAGTAAGAAATTACTCGTCATCCAGTTTTTTATATCGACTATGCAATCCATTAGTTTTTCAAATTGGTGTGTTTCACCGGGCTGCGAAGAAATATAGAGCTGAGTATCATCAGCATAACAGTGAAAGCTAACACCATGTTTCCTGATGATATCTCCCAAGGGTAACATATAAAGCGTGAAGAGTAGCGGCCCTAGTACTGAGCCTTGAGGTACTCCATACTGCACTTGTGATCGATAGGATACATCTTCATTCACTGCTACGAACTGATGGCGGTCATATAAGTACGATTTAAACCATGCTAATGCACTTCCACTGATGCCAACAAAGTATTCAAGTCTATGCAAAAGAATGTTGTGGTCAATTGTGTCAAATGCAGCACTAAGATCCAATAAAACTAATAGAGAGATACACCCACGATCAGATGATAAGAGCAGATCATTTGTAACTCTAAGAAGAGCAGTCTCAGTACTATGATACGGTCTAAATCCTGACTGGAAATCCTCACATATACCATTTTTCTCTAAGAAGGAATATAATTGTGTGGATACCACCTTTTCTAGTATCTTGGACAGAAAAGGGAGATTCGAGATTGGTCTATAATTAACTAGTTCTTTGGGGTCAAGTTGTGGTTTTTTGATGAGAGGCTTAATAACAGCCAGTTTGAAGGTTTTGAGGACATGTCCTAATGACAATGAGGAATTAATAATAGTCAGAAGAGGATCTATGACTTCTGGAAGCACCTCTTTCAGGAGCTTAGATGGTATAGGGTCTAACATACATATTGTTGGTTTAGATGATTTAACAAGTTTATACAATTCTTCCTCTCCTATGGTAGAGAATGAGTGGAACTGTTCCTCAGGGGGTCTATAGTGCTCTGTCTGATGTGATACTGTAGCTGACGGCTGAATGGTTGCAATTTTATCTCTAATAGTATCGATTTTTAGAAGTAAAGTAGTTCATAAAGTCATTACTGCTGTGGTGTTGGGAAATGTCAACACTTGTTGAGGCTTTATTTTTCGTTAATTTAGCCACTGTATTGAATAAATACCTGGGGTTATGTTTGTTTTCTTCTAAAAGAGAAGAAAAGTAATCGGATCTAGCAGTTTTTAATGCTTTTCTGTGGGATATGTTACTTTCCCGCCAAGCAATACGAAATACCTCTAGTTTTGTTTTCCTCCAGCTGCGCTCCATTTTTCGGGCTGCTCTCTTTAGGGTGCGAGTATGCTCATTATACCATGGTGTCAAACTGTTTTCCTTAACCTTCCTTAAGCGTAAAGGAGCAACTTTATTTAAAGTGCTAGAAAAGAGAGAGTCCATAGTTTCTGTTACATCATCAAGTTGTTCTGAGGTTTTGGATATGCTAAGGAATTTGGATACATCAGGAAGCTAACTTAAAAAGCAGTCTTTTGTGTTAGAAGTGATGGTTCTTCCATACTTGTAACAAGAAGTAGAATTTACAATTTTGGCTATATGAATTTTGCAAAGAACTAAATAATGATCTGAGATATCATCACATGCCTGGTAGTTTCTAGTATGACTAGTAATAGCTTGATTAACTAGTTCAGGTGTGTCTAATTGAGGTTGGAGATAAACTTTTCAGGACTCTGGCCCTCCAGGACAGAGTACGGGCACCCCGGGGATAATTGCTATGTAGCTTACTAACAGCATTTCTCCTAAGGCCAATCCCTATTCTACTTACTAAATAAATGGAGCTGTCCCCATTTATGCCATAATTTACGCATTTACACTCTATTACATATAGAATTGTTAACTTCTGGATAATTACATCAAGTACTTTGCTTAACTCCATTAATGAGAGTCTTATATTTTCTACTGCACTTTGGTACTGTCAGGGATTGAAGACAGGAAGCAAAATGCAAGTAACAGTTTATTGACAGAATGAAATGAGACAGGCTTCAGCTGACTGTGGGTGGGGCAGGGACCTCGATGACACCACAGGACAGGTGAGATGGTGAGTTGGGTGCACTGGTGAAGGATGATGAAAGGTCCAGGTGATGACGAAGTAATCCACAGTAAAACTGTAACGTATGACAGAGACAGGATGTAAACGCAAGGCGTATTTATTGACAAACAGCACAAGGGTCAGATCAATGAGCAAGATCACAGGAGACACAGGTGGGCGGACACAAGGCTGATGGACAGATGACGCAGGGACTTCGGTGGACAACAGGTGGTGGTGCTCGGTCCAGTGATGATCCCTTGAATCCCGGTGAGTGAGTGATCCTCGTGACGATGCTAGGTATATCCAGTGCTGAGTGACGATCCAGGAACGAACGACGAAGAAAGGAAGACTAGGCAGGAACTAAGGACACAGGAACAGGCACGGTAGCACACAACAGAAACAACGATCTGACAACATGAAACACAAGCTACTGAACTTATATAGGAACAAACAATTGAAACCAGCTGGCGCTGCTGATCATCGCTGATCAGTGACCACGCCCACAGACACACACACAACAGCACGCTAGACGAAAGAGAGAGAGTGAATTCATGAACCGTGACAGTACCCCCTCCCCTAAGAACGCCTCCTGGCGTTCCCTGGCGGACTTACCTGACGATTGTAATCATCGATCAGAGAGTGATCCAGAATGTCTCTAGCGGGAACCCAACTTCTCTCCTCCGGACCGTAACCCTCCCAGTCCAACAGGTACTGAAATCCGCGTCCCCTCCTTCTCGAGTCCAGAATATGACTAACCAAATAAGTAGGTTCCCCATCTATGAGACGCGGCGGGGGGGGACCGGGACAGGCGGATTAATAGGTGCCCAAAACACGGGTTTGATTTTAGATACATGGAAGGCGGGGTGAATTCTCCTGTACGTAGGAGGAAGTTTGAGGCGGACTGTCACCGGACTTATGATCTTGGTGACAGGAAACAATAAATTTTTGTCAATAAATTTTGGGGCAGGCTTATTAGAGACGGAGCGCAGAGGAATATTCTTAGTAGAAAGCCACACTTTTTGACCAACGACGTATACGGGAGGCTTTGACCGGTGGCGATCGGCCTTGGCCTTGGTCTTGGAGGAGAGTCTCACGGGCTCTAGTCCAAGTGTGGTGACACCTCTGGACGAAGGCGTGAGCGGAGGGGACCGCGACTTCGGATTCCGTACTGGCAAAAACTGGTGGCTGGTAACCTAAACTACACTCAAACGGAGTAAGGCCCGTAGCTGACACTGGTAACGAGTTATGGGTGTACTCCACCATAGAAAGTTGGGGACATACAGCTAAGATTCTTGGGAACCAAACATCGCAATACTCTCTCCAGATCTTGGTTGGCTCTCTCAGATTGACCATTGCTTTGGGGATGAAACCCCGAAGAGAGACTAACCATTGCCCCCAATAATCTACAAAACTCTTGCCAAAATTTGGACACAAATTGGGGACCCCTGTCGGAGACCACGTCCATCGGGAGGCCATGTAAACGAAAGACGTGATCTATGACAGCAACCACTGTCTCCCTGGCTGAAGGTAATTTGGGCAAGGCGATAAAATGAGCCGCCTTCGAGAACCGATCCATGACCGTCAAAACGACAGTCTTGCCCTGGGAGGGCGGGAGGGACCAAATCTAGCGCGATGTGGGACCAGGGTCTCGAAGGGACTGACAGCGGTTGTAGTAACCCATCAGGGGGTCGGTTGGAAGTCTTACCAGTGGCACAAACAGAGCAAGCCAAAACAAAACTACGGATATCACGAGCCATCAACGGCCACCAGAATCGATGCTTAACCAAAAAACTGGTACGATTAACTCCTGGATGACAAGCTATACTGGAGCAATGACCCCACTGAATGACTTCAGACCGATACTCCTCAGGCACAAATTACCGGTTCGGTGGGCAATCGGGCGGAGGCGTTCCCCCCTCTAAGGCCCACCGAGCCTGCCTAGAGTTGAGTCTTTTAGCAGTTCTAATGTATTCTAGGTTCTTGTGATCGGTCCAAACGATAAAAGGTACCCCTGATCCTTCTAACCAGTGCCGCCATTCCTCCAGTGCTAACTTGACTGCCAACAACTCTCGGTTACCAATGTCATAATTACGTTCGGCAGGTGATAAACGATGAGAAAAAATGCGCAAGGGTGAACCTTATCGTCTGTGGCAGAACGTTGAGAAAGAACTGCTCCTACCCCCACCTCTGACGCGTCGACCTCCACCATGAACTGCCGTGATGGATCAGGGGCAACGATGATGGGAGCCGAAACGAAGCGGCTCTTGAGTTTGGCAAATACAGCTTCCGCTGTATCGGACCACCTGAACGTCGTTCTGGGGGAGGTCAAGGCGGTCAGAGGAGCGACTAGTTGGCTGAAGTTACGAATAAAACGTCAATAAAAATTGGCGAATCCCAGAAACCTCTGTAGGGCCTTACGGGAATCTGGACTTGGCCTATCTATCACAGCCTTAATCTTGTCAGGATCCATACGCAGACCCTCAGACGAGACGATGTACCCTAAAAAGGGGACGGACTGTGCATGAAAAATGCATTTCTCCGCCTTGACAAAAAGCCCATTCTCTAGCAACCTCTGAAGCACTCGTCTGACGTGCTGAACGTGTTCCTGGAGAGAAGAGGAAAAGATCAATATGTCATCCAGGTAAACATATATGAATTGATCAACCATATCTCTCAACACGTCATTGACGAGTGCTTGGAAGACCGCGGGCGAGTTGGAGAGCCCGAAGGGCATAACCAAGTATTCAAAGTGCCCTCCGGGGGTATTAAATGCGGTCTTCCATTCATCTCCCTTCCTTATGCGAACCAAATGATAAGCGTTACGTAAATCCAATTTTGTGAAGATGGATGCTCCCTGCAACCGTTCGAAAGCTGAAGACATCAACGGCAAAGGATAAGTATTCTTTTTCCCGTGATGTTGTTCAACCCTCGATAATCAATGCACGGTCGCAGAGACCCATCCTTCTTCCCCACAAAAAAGAACCCCGCCCCCGCTGGAGATGAGGAAGGTCTAATGAATTTGAATGCTAGAGAATCAGAAATATATTTTTCCATAGCCTCCCTCTCTGGAACAGAAAGTGAATATAACTTGCCCTTGGGCGGAGACCCACCTGGTACTAAGTCTATGGCACAGTCATAGGGACGATGTGGAGGAAGAGAAGCAGCACGAGACTTACTGAACACTTCTCTCAGGTCCTGGTACTCTTTGGGCACGTTAGATAAATTCACCACCTCCTCCTGGAAAACAGACACAGGTACAGACGAACACGCAGACACCAGACATGACTCATGACACTTATTACTCCACATAGAAATAGTATTGTGCCCCCAATCGACTCTGGGATTGTGTTGTGTGAACCAAGGATGACCAAGTACGATGGGTGCCAGAGGTGAGTTTTTGAGGAGGAATGTTATTGTCTCAGTGTGGATGCCAGACGTGATGAGAGTGATGGGTTCAGTGGCATGTGTAATGTTAGAAAGCTGTTGTCCATTGAGAGCATTGACAGCGATCTTGTACGTGAGGGGGGTGGTAGAAATGTGGAGGTGGTGAGCCAGTTCTATATCCATAAAATTACCTTCTGCCCCTGAATCCAATAAAGCCTGGGTGTCGTGAGTGTTGGTTGCCCACCTTAGTCTAACCGGAAGGAGAGTAGATGATGATGGTGAGGATGAGGTCTTCTCGGTGGAGATCCCGCCCGATAGTAGCCTCATAGTTACTACCAGGCTTGGTCTTTTAACGGGCATGCGTGGATGAAGTGGCCCGCCCTCCCGCAGTAAAGGCACAGTCCGTGGGATCTCCGCCGTTCCTTCTCCTCCCGGGAAAGCCGAGCTCTACCCACCTGCATGGGTTCCGGATCGTAAGAGGGACTGACCGTATCCAGGAATTCTGAGCGTCGGGTCTTCATGCCGCGAACTGGATGATCTTGTTGGAAATGGCCCATTCTGTTCAGCCGAGCATCTACTCGAAGTGCTAATTCGATAAGTCCATTGAGACTAGTGGGAAGGTCCAGCATGTAAATTTCCCTCTGAATACGGTCAGCCAACCCATGCAGGAATCTGTCCCACTGCACCTCCTCGTTCCATCGGCACTCTGCAGCCAGTGTGCGGAACTGGATGGAATATTCCGACACCGAACCATGACCTTGGCAAAGATCGGCGAGTAGTCTGGCCGCCTCCCTACCCGAACATCGGGTCAGAAAAGCTCTGCAAAACTCTGGTTCACCTGAATAACCTTTGGGTGTCGGTAGTCTCGGTTCGCGCTGCGGCTGCGGCTCTGGAAGAGGGGGTGGAGTCGGCGGTGTGGGTGGCGCAGTGGAGACTCGTAGCTGTTGTATCTGCTGGGTGAGCTCGGACACCTGGGTCACAAGCGCTTGGACCGCCCTCCCTGTGAGTGAGATGTTCTCCTCCTGGGTGTCCATTCTAGCGATACTTCGAGCCGCAAACTCATCCCACGTGGAAGCGCCTGCTACATCCATAATGGTCAGATTGTTCTGTTACGTATGACAGAGACAGGATGTAAACGCAAGGCGTATTTATTGACAAACAGCACAAGGGTCAGATCAATGAGCAAGATCACAGGAGACACAGGCGGGCGGACACAAGGCTGATGGACAGATGACGCAGGGACTTCGGTGGACAACAGGTGGTGGTGCTCGGTCCAGTGATGATCCCTTGAATCCCGGTGAGTGAGTGATCCTCGTGATGATGCTAGGTATATCCAGTGCTGAGTGACGATCCAGGAACGACAACGAAGACAGGAAGATTAGGCAGGAACTAAGGACACAGGAACAGGCACGGGAGCACACCGGGGAGAAACAACGATCTGACAACATGAAACACAAGTTACTGAACTTATATAGGAACAAACAATTGAAACCAGCTGGCGCTGCTGATCATCGCTGATCAGTGACCACGCCCACAGACACACACACAACAGCACGCTAGACGAAAGAGAGAGAGTGAATTCATGAACCGTGACAGAAACACAGAACCGGAACAAACCCACGAGAATAAACGCTAAACAGGAGGGAGACAGACAGTTTTTTACAATCGCTATTACAGTTTTTTCAATACCTTTAACAAGTTTCCTAAACTCTTAACACAGTTAGCACAACATCCGTCTTTGTAGGCTATTAACACATTTCTTGTTGCTTTGATACAAAATGCATACAGTTAACACCAATTTAAAATACTTGAACTTCTTTTACACACAAGATCAACCAAGACCAAAACAATGTAATTTTACTGTCAAATTTACAAATGCTTTCACACTGTACATCAGAACAGATAACATCATGTTCTAAGACTAACTTACAACTATCTTACAAACGTAGAAGTTTGGGCAGATTAGATTTTTTTTATTTACATTTATTTATTTACTTTTTATTCTACTGTGGCTTTTTCTGTTCAGTAAATTTAATATTTTCACATAATGACATAAATTATAAATACAGTTTTTCTCAGTCACTTTGGTACATTTCTTGAATCATCCTTGACATTTGCAAAACAGTAAGTGCATTTCTCAAACCAACCTGTACAAATAGCAAAACACCATGGATTACCTGCAAAAGCTAGTCTCTTGCTCAAAATACTTAGTTCATCTCTCAAAAATAAATATCTGTGTCAATGAACATGTCAATGCCACCAGAATTCAATTCAATTAATTCAATTCAAGTTTATTTGTATAGCGCTTTTTACAATACAAATCGTTACAAAGCAACTTTACAGAAAATTATGTTTCTACAATATTTAGTAGTAGCTAGTAGTTTGTGCACATTTGACAGGATTTTAGAAAAAATAAAAAAATAATAATAATAATACAAGACGTAGTCAGCTAGACGATGAACAATCAATATTATTAATTAATAGTTATTATATGATGCAGTCACACATGTAGAAATAATTGTTAGTTCTGTTTGTTGATTCAAGGTTAGGATCATCTGGGGTCCTCTGAGGGTCAGCATCATCTCTTCTCAGGTGTTCTGGATCCAGACTGGAGCTTGTGTAAATCCTAGTTACCACGGGATGTAAATCCCGTGGCAAAACATAGAAACAAAATAGAGACATCATTAGCATAGCTGCTGATCCAACAAAGTAAAATTAGTTTAACCCAAGCTAAAGAATAAAAATGCACATTTGATCAGATGCAACTACACTCACAATTCAAAAGATACATTATTCGTATGCTTGGCGAAAGAGATGTGTTTTTAATCTAGATTTAAACAGAGAGAGTGTGTCTGAACCCCGAACATTATCAGGAAGGCTATTCCAGAGTTTGGGAGCCAAATGTGAGAAAGCTCTACCTCCTTTAGTGGACTTTGCTATCCTAGGAACTACCAAAAGTCCAGCGTTTTGTGACCTTAGGGTGCGTGATGGGTTGTAGCGTGGTAGAAGGCTAGTTAGGTACGCAGGAGCTAAACCATATGATCATATTTTCTTGACCTCGTAAGGACTCTAGCTGCTGCATTTTGGACTACCTGTAGCTTGTTTATTGACGAAGCAGGACAACCACCTAGAAGTGCATTACAATAGTCCAGTCTAGAGGTCATGAATGCATTAACTAGCTTTTCTGCATCAGAAACAGATAACATGTTGTAACGTAGCTTGGCAATGTTTCTAAGATGGAAGAATGCAGTTTTTGTAACATTGGAAATATGATTTTCAAAAGACAAATTGCTGTCTAATATAACACCCAGATTTCTGACTGTAGAGGAAGTAACAGTACATCCGTCTAGCTGCAGATTGTAATCTACAAGATTCTGTGTGGTGTTTTTTGGTCCAATAATTAATATCTCTGTCTTATCCGAATTTAATTGGAGAAATTTATTTGTCATCCAATCTTATACATTTTTAACACACTCTGTTAGCTTAGATAATTGGGAAGTTTCATCTGGTCTCGTTGAGATATATAGCTGAGTATCATCAGCATAACAGTGGAAGCTAATTCCGTATTTTCTAATAATATTACCAAGGGGCAACATGTATATTGAAAATAGAAGGGGACCTAGGACGGATCCTTGTGGCACTCCATATTTTACTGATGATAAATGAGATGACACCCCATTTAAGTAAACAAAATGGTAGCGATCGGACAGGTAGGATCTAAACCATCTTAGAGCCTGCCCTTGAATACCTGTATAGTTTTGTAATCGATCTATGAGTATGTCATGATCTATGGTGTCGAACGCAGCACTAAGATCAAGTAAGTCTAGAAATGAGATGCAGCCTTGATCTGACGCAAGAAGCAGGTAATTTGTAATTTTAACAAGTGCAGTTTCTGTGCTATGGTGGGGCCTAAAACCTGAAATTCTTCATACAGATCATTTTTATGCAGGAAGGTGCTCAATTGAGCAGCCACAACTTTTTCTAAAATTTTAGACATAAATGGAAGATTTGAAATAGGCCTATAATTTGCCAGTACACTAGGATCTAGTTTTGGTTTCTTAATAAGAGGCTTGATAACCGCCCGCTTGAATGGTTTTGGGATGTGACCTAAAGATAACGACGAGTTAATAATATTGAGAAGCGGTTCTTCGGCTACAGGTAACAGCTCTTTTAGAAATTTAGTGGGTACAGGATCTAATAAACATGTTGTTGGTTTAGATACAGTGATAAGTTTATTTAGCTTTTCCTGTCCTATATTTGTAAACCACTGCAGTTTATCTTTGGGTGCGATGGATGAAACTGAAGTGTTAGACGCTGTAGAATCTACACTCGCTATTGTATTTCTAATGTTATCTATTTTATCAGTGAAGAAATTCATAAAGTCATTACTATTTAACGTTGGTGGAATATTTGAATCAGGTGGCGTCTGGTAATTTGTTAACTTAGCCACTGTGCTAAATAAAAACCTTTGTTTGTTTTGGTTATTTTCAATGAGTTTGTGGATATGCTCTGCCCTAGCAGTTTTTAGAGCCTGTCTATAGCTGGACATACTGTGTTTCCATGCAATTCTAAAAACTTCCAAGTTAGTTTTTCTCCATTTGCGTTCAAGACTACGAGTTACTTTCTTGAGAGAGTGAGTGTTACTGTTATACCATGGCACGGTACGTTTTTCTCTAACCTTTTTCAATTTGATGGGGGCAACAGCTTCTAATGTATTAGAGAAAATAGTGCCATTTTGTCAGTAATTTCGTCTAATTCATGTGTATTTTTGGGTACAAATAGCAGTTGAGATAGATCAGGCAGGTTATTTGTGAATCTTTCTTTGGTGGCTGGAACAATAGTTCTGCCCAGACGGTATCGCTGAGACATATATTAATATCAGTTATACGCAGCATGCACGATACAAGGAAATGGTCTGTAATATCATCACTTTGGGGTACAATATCTATAGCAGTTAGATCGATTCCATGCGATATAATTAAATCTAGTGTATGAATGACAAGTCCTTGTGCCATAGTTTATGGATAAGACTCAAATTGCTCAGTCATGTTGTCAATAGAACAGTGTACTCTGGAGAGATGTTCTGATGTAAACCATGGCAACATTTTGGATGACAGTTACTGTATTGAACAGTATGCCATATATCAATTTCAAAAGTACATATTTACACATTAATATGTATTAGTATGTGGGATATTAATTGAAAGAGACTGGATTGAATTCCCAGTTATAATCTTACTAATGTTCTGACCCCCCAAAAAAATGTGATATAGAAAAGAAAAAACAAATATGGCCACAAAGGTGAAAATAAAAAAGTCAATTTTCAGAATTTTTAACTCTTGTGTTGTCCTCTGTCTATACAGTATAAGCTTTCCAACTGAAGATTCATGAGATGAACCTTTGAGCTATTTCAGAGAAATGGTTTATCATTGGTTGATCTACATTCTCTTCAGTTTATGACAACTAGATTAACCATTTTGCATTTAATGACTTATACGATGAACTAAAGACTAGCACAGAAAACTATATAATAAATTCTGTGCAACATGACATTAGCAACTGATAATTGTAGAAAACCGCAGATAAATGTGCATAATCAATTGCATGAATGTACAAAAGCAATCGCAACTTGTTCATAAGAATGAGAAACTGGTTTTATGATGTATACAAATGACTAGATGATGTGGAGGTTGTACAAGCAGTTTTGAGAATTTCAATTCTGATTTGAGAAATGCACCTGCGAGTGACAGCTGTAAATGACCGCTATATTGTATTTTTTTTCTTGTATTTTAGTTTTCGCTCCTTTTCTAATGTCCTGTTGCAAATGAAGTCTTTACTGCAGCAATTCTGTGTCTGTATATTTTTTTACATAAAATGTACATTTTATAAAGGTACTCTGAGATGGTCATTCAGTTTTTGTATTGAATTTCTGCAGCAAAAGAAACGTCTCAGGTTAGGACTGTAACCTATGTTCCCTGAGAACAGGGAACGAGACACTACGTCAGAATGACGCTTTGGGGAACGCCTCAGGCGTGACAGGTGTCTGAAATCACTATCAAATCACGGCAATCATAATGACCGGCGACAGCCCGTGAATCATTAACGTGAATGATTAACGTGCGACCTGCAAGTATAAAAGGGAGCCTTGCAAACATGACAAACATCCTATCGTCTGAAGGGACTGTTGCAGGCAGGCCCCGAGGCATGGCAGGAAGACGTAGTGTCTCGTTCCCTGTTCTCAGGGAACATAGGTTACAGTCGTAACCTGAGACGTTCCCTTTCGAAAGGGAACTCTACACTACGTCAGAATGACGCTTTGGGGAACGATATACCAACGCCACCATGCTAAGGGGAGTGCCTGCCAAGCGGCAGTGACAACTGACAGAACTAGCAAATTCAAATGAAACGCTAGAACCACTCACCCTCAGGTCACACTGGGCTGTCAGTGACAGCACTCCCTACGGTCATAGCCCAAGCTATATGATACCACAGAAAAACCTCCATAAACATAGTTTTAGTGAAAGGTCTACCTGGGCCTGCTCAAGGGCCTAGGACCACAACTTCAACTTCTTAGAAGGGGTCCCTTCTAGGGAATGTGGCTAGGGAACCTGAGGGAACCCCAGCCAGTCACTATTCAGGGGAACGTGCCACCTGAAATGCCACCAGGCAGGCCTGACCTGGTGTCACCATACAAGACACTATAGTCTGGCCACTTCCTGTCTGTCCGAAGACAGAGCCTCTGGACACTTGCCTTTAGGAAGGCATCCAACCCGAGGGACTGCGAAGCAGGCAGTGAACCACTCGGACCGGATCTCAGAGACGGGATATCCTGGAGAGTATGACTCAGCATAGTGCATTACAACCCTTGCCAGCGAGGGGAGTTTCTCTACTCGATCCACGGATCAACCCAGTGTTTGTGTTTCAAAACACTAAGGAGGCCTGTGAGGGCCTAAGGACTGATCTAACTGGGAGGCCTCATGAGAGGCCTACGACCGACTGATCAGACTCAGGAGACCACATACTCATACTGACCCTCAGTGAGGGGAGCATTAGATCTACCTGGTAGGCAACCAGGCTGTAGCAAGATAAAGAGGTTCCAGGAGGGAACCCGTAGCAGAGAATAAAAACTTGAGTCGAGCCAGGGCGCAAGCTCACCTTTGGTAGCTGCCTGATAAGGTCTGCTAAACTGAAAGTAAGCGGCCACTAGCTTACAAAACCCAGCACCACTGTGAAACTACTCAGGGAGACCTGGAGAGGCCTACTACCTGACAACCACAGTATGTGGGAGCTCACCATCAGAGAGGCCTGGTGCAGCCTACTATCTGATAACCATAAAACGTGAGAGCTCACTTTCAGAGAGGCCTGGAGAGGCCTACTACCTGAAAAACCATGCTCAGTGGAACACACAGTAAGTGGGAGCTAACCTTCCAAGGAGGCCTGGAGAGGCCTACTACATGATAACCACAGTATGTGGGAGCTCAACTTCAGGGAGGCCTAGTGAGGCCTACTACCTGATAACCACAGCGCATGGGAGTTCACTTACAGAGAGGCCTGGAGAGGCCTACTACATGACAACCACAGTATGCGGGGGCTCAACTTCAGGGAGGCCTAGTGAGGCCTACTACCTGATAACCACAGCGCATGGGAGTTCACTTACAGAGAGGCCTGGAGAGGCCTGCTACATGACAACCACAAAACCTGGGAGCTCAACTTAAGGGAGGCCTAGTGAAGCCTACCACAGTACATAGGAGTTCGCTTACAGAGAGGCCTAGAGAGGCCTACTACCCATTACCAGAAAACCCACATTAAGTGGAAACTCAAAGTATGTTGGAACTCAACTCCAGGGAGGCCTGGTGAGGCCTACTACCAGAGAACCATGACATGAAGGAGCTTACTTTCAGGGAGGCCTGGAGAGGCCTACTACCTGAAAACCACAGCTGACAGTGGGCCAGACTGGCAGTCCAGTTGACTGTCTATGGGGCTTTGCCTTCAGGGAGGCCTTATGAGGCCTACTACCTGATAGTTCAACCTCAGGGCCACTTAGTACCACAGTATGAGGGATTCAGCCCTCAGGGAGGCCTAGTAAAGCCTACTACCTGATCTCCACAAAAAATGTGGGAGCCCATCTTCAGGGAGGCCTGAAGAGGCCTACTTCCTGAAACGGTCTAATCAGCTGGATGTGTACTGCTGCTGGGGACTCGCCTAACAGGGAGGCCCGGTCGAGCCTACTAGCTGATAGCGAGTCTTTCTGCTACTTTAATGAACACTGCTGGAACCATACTAATAAAAAACTTTCCTAAAGTTTTGACCTAGTGTATGCTCCACATTGTTGTGACCCACCTCCGAGGAGGCCTGTTAAGACCTACTACTCGGTAGTGAGTTTTCTGCCCAAACTACCAGGGCCAACCACCAAAGGTGAGCTGGCCTAGGAGCCCTATCTTAGGGGTTACCCAGTCAAGGAGGCCTGCTGGGGCCTACTACCTAACTGTGCAGCCTTCAAGGCAGAAAAACTGTTACTACAGCGCTTACAGCATCCTGGTACCTAATCACATTGCCAAAGGCAGTGTACTCAGCAAAAAGCAATACCCTCATAGCAGGGGAGTACAACATACGCCACTCTGCCTAGTGGAGGCCCCATTTTAAGGGCCTACCTACTAAATGCAAGGGCATCAGCTCATGGCAATGCTCTGGCTTCAAGGGAGCGGAGTTCAAATACCGGAATGAAATGTAGTTAGAACTCCCTGCTCAACCGGAGCCATCATGGTGTGAGGTAGATAATACAGAGCTGAGAATGGATTACTCAAAACTACCCTGCGTTAGCGGGGGAGTAACACCATATGCCCCTGAAATGTTAGACAGGGAGCGGGCCTGCAAGTGGCTCCAAAGGGTGACAGGGATTTGTCCTGTGCCCAGCCTGGGGGAGCGGAGCTTGCTTGCAAGCCAACCAACTTTCACCCATCGTCCGAGCGGTTCAGCTCAACGGGCTGAGTGGAGCCAGCTCTAGAGGCCTAAAAACAAGTAGCTCTGTTCGGCAGGGTCTGGCAAACTATCACATCGCAGAGCGAAAGACAGCCTGACCCGCCTGAAGGATCATACCTCAACTACCACCCTGCATTACTCTATCACCCCTGAATGCAGTGAAAGGGGCGGGCTTTGGCCAACAACTCCCATTTAAGGGAGGAGGCTGAAATCTCGGGGAGGAAGCCTACACATAATAAAATGCGGCAGCTATACTTAGCAAAACGCCTCCAACATCCCAAACATAGCCTAGGCCAGCTACAGAGGCGGCCCGGGTTAGGGCCGACCTACAAGCATAGATCTACCTGAGGGCTCGGAGGAGCCACAGCCTACTTGATTGAGAGGCTGTGAAACACTCACCTACTGCCAGGGGAGCGAAGTACTCAGGATACCAATGTCACAAACCGAAAGGTAGGACATAAGATCTATCTGAAGCGCCAGCGTCAGTCTAAACCTAAAGTAAAAAAGTTTTTTTTTTTTTTTTTGGAAGACCAACTACTCTACCCCTAGGCGGCTTAAAGCCCTGAGGCTAACATAGAAATGAGTGGTGGCCCACCACGCATAAAAATGTCATGACAGGAAGGCCATCACCTACTCACACGGGAGTCAAATCTTTTTTTGAGCTTCTCCCTAAATCGTTCTAGCCACAAGCTGGGGGGGGGCTTCAGGGCCCTGAAGTTCCAATACCTTACCTCATTGCTCCTCTAAGAATGACTCCCTAGGTCTATACAGGGAACAAGGTCTGTAGAGAAATACAAATCAGTGTTAGTATACACACAGAAATTATATTAAAAACCAACCAGTTCACCTGCGGCGTGCAGAGTGAAGACTCGCCAGAGAGTTCTCTATGAACCTGGGGGCCATCACTTTACATGCCTGAAAGAGGCGCTCTCACCAACCAAGCCGAGGCGGGCCATCAGAACCTTGTTCTCATCCTAGACCCAGCCCCAGGCCTGGTGTAAGAAACGCCTGGGGAGTCGGGAAAAAGAGGAGAGGGCTAGGATAGTAACAGCCCTCCAGGAGATGATCCATCACTAACGCTGTGATCGTTTGTACTGGATCACCTCCCTCAGATCCTTCTTTTTCCTGCGGGAGTCACGCCTCCTCTGTGACCTGCTCCTACATGGAGGGGGTGCACGAGAGGCGACACTAGCTCTCTGGCCCTGTCTACGGCCCTCAGGTCGTGAAGGGCCAGGCTCTCCCGCCTGTCTGGGCTCGGATCCGGATCTCAGCGGTATACAGGTCTTAAACGCCGCTGAGCGCGCCTTCGCCTCCCTGAACTTTCCAACCACCGCCTCCACGGAGGTGCCAAAAAGTTCAGAGGGCGAAACCGGTGCATCAAGGAGAAAGGCCTTCTCTTTCTCCCCGATGCCAGCCAGGTTCAACCACAGATGCCTCTCCGTGGCCACCATTGCCGCCATCGATCGACCGATCGAAGCGGCAGTCTGTTTAGTGGCCCGGAGAGCAAGATCTGTGGTGCGGCGCAGCTCAGCCACCGCCTCAGGGGACAGCCCTGCCCCCTGGTCGAGATCCCCCAGCAGGTCGGCCTGGTACGCCTGCAACACCGCCATAGTGTGCAGGGCAGCACCGGCCTGACCCGCTGCCGTGTATGCTCTGCCATTCAAACGCGCTGTGGTCTTGAGCGGTTTGGATGGCAGGGCTGGAGCACTCAGTGTCGACGCCCGCCCAGACACGAGATGGTTCGCAAACGTCTCGTCAATGGGCGGCATCATCCACCTGCAACTCACCCTCGTCATCCGCCGAATCATCTGAGAGGTTAACACCCCTCTCAAGACGATCGGCGAGATCCCTCTGGGAACCCCATGACGCGAGTCGCCGCTCTGCCTCAGCGCGAGCGGGACCTGAGCCACGAGGTACAGATGGTGAGCCCTCCTCACTCGAGAAGAAGGCTAGACGAGAGCGGAGCGTTTTCAAAGCAAAACGCTCACAGTTTGCACAGACAGCTCCCTCAAGAGCCGCCTGTGCATGCTCTTTGCCCAGACAGAGAACGCACAGTTCGTGTGAATCACCCGGCGTCAAATACCTTGGGCACGGATCCGCACACTTCCTGAAGCTTTCAGCCTTCTCAGTGCGTTTCATTTTCTTTGCCGACTTTTCCAGCGATATCAAACAGACAGTCCCTGAAGACGAAAAGGATGTTTGTCATGTTTGCAAGGCTCCCTTTTATACTTGCAGGTCGCACGTTAATCATTCACGTTAATGATTCACGGGCTGTCGCCGGTCATTATGATTGCCGTGATTTGATAGTGATTTCAGACACCTGTCACGCCTGAGGCGTTCCCCAAAGCGTCATTCTGACGTAGTGTAGAGTTCCCTTTCGAAAGGGAACAAAATACATGCATTTACTAAACCCAACAAAACAAAAATGTAGAGAGGCTTCAAAAGAAACTACAGTGCAAAACATAATCTATGATCAATACAATAAACTGTCTATTGTATAAGGGCAGACTTGACGCATAAAATAATGGAGTTTCTGTAATTCCAGCTGATGATAGTGTTTTTTTTTTGCCATTGTGTTATGATTGACTAAATGTTCCTGTTGAAAGAGAACATGTGTTAGTGTTTTGAATAATTATTTGATTTTGAAACATGTTTGCAGTGTTTTGTTAGACAGTGTATTGTGTTCATTTATTATTGTATTTAGAAAATTTGTTTTGGAGTTTTGTTTACAATGTGTGATTTTGAGCATGAAATTAACCGTTTTGCCAATTGTGTGTTTTAGGTGTGTTGGTGCGTTAAGAGTTTAGGAAACTTGTTAAATGTGCTGAAAAAACTGTCATAGCAATAAAACTGTAAATAGGCAGATGGAATTATATGCAGCGGTAACGCCCACATTAAACAAACAGTGAACAACGTAACATGAAACGAGCAGAAAACAATGCATTCATGAACCGTGGCGGGTACACTCTGTACTGTTAAACAAAATGCATTGCGTCAAAGCAACTGAACTACATTCATTAGGAAAACAGTGTGTCAATAATGCAAAATTACAGTTAAAGGCAGTTCATCATTGAAATCAGGGATGTCATCTCTGTTTAGTTTAATAGTGTCTGTGCATTCATTTGCAATCAAGTCTACGACATCGCTGTAGATGAAGTGACCCCAACTAAGCAAGCCAGAGGCGACAGCGGCAAGGAACCAAAACTCCATCGGTGACAGAATGAAGAAAAAAACCTCGGGAGAAACCAGGCTCAGTAGGGGGGCCACTTCTCCTCTGACCAGACGAAACCAACAGTTCAATTCCAGGCTGCAACAAAGTCAGATTGTCCAGAATAATCATCTGTTTCCTGTGGTCTTGTCCTGGTGGTTATCTGAGACAAGGTCTTTAAAGGCGATCTGTATCTGGACCTAATTAATGCAGCCTAAAAATCCTTTGGCGGATTTGGATATTAAAAGCATATTAGTATGTTATGTGTAAGCCAGGTTAAGAGATGGGTCTTTAATCTAGATTTAAACTGCAAGAGTGTGTCTGCCTCCCAAACAATGTTAGGTAGGTAGGTTATTCCAGAGTTTAGGCGCCAAATAGGAAAAGGATCTGCCGCCCACAGTTGATTTTGATATTCTAGGTATTATCAAATTACCTGAGTTTTGAGAACGTAGCGGACATAGAGGATTATAATGTAAAAGGAGCTCATTCATATACTGAGGTGCTAAACCATTCAGGGCTTATAAGTAATAAGCAATATTTTAAAATCTATATGATGTCTGATAGGGAGCCAGTGCAGTGTTGACAGGACTGGGCTAATATGGTCATACTTCCTGGTTCTAGTAAGAATTCTTTCTGCTGCATTTTGGACTAGCTGTAGTTTGTTTACTAAGCATGCAGGACAACCACCCAATAAAGCATTGCAATAATCTAACCTTGAGGTCATAAATGCATGGATTAACATTTCTGCATTTGACATTGAGAGCATAGGCCGTAATTTAGATATATTTTTGAGATGGAAAAATGCAGTTTTAGAAATGCTAGTAACATGGCTTTCTAAGGAAAGATTGCGATCAAATAGCAAACCTAGGTTCCTAACTGATGACGAAGAATTGACGAAGAATTGACAGAGTAGCCATCAATATTAGACAGTGTCCTAGGTTATTACATGCAGAGTTTTTAGGTCCTATAATTTAGCAGTAAGAAATTACTCATCATCCATTTTTTTATATCGACTATGCATTCCATTCATTTTTCAAATTGGTGTGTTTCACCGGGCTGCAAAGAAATATAGAGCTGAGTATCATCAGCATAATAGTGAAAGCTAACACCATGTTTCCTGATGATATCTCCCAAGGGTAACATATAAAGCGTGAAAAGAGTAGCAGCCCTAGTACTGAGCCTTGAGATACTCCATACTGCACTTGTGATTGATATGAATTGATGGCGGTCATTGAGTACGATTTAAACCAAGCTAATGCACTTCCATTAATGCCAACAAAGTGTTCAAGTCTATGCAAAAGAATTTTGAGGTCAATTGTGTCAAACGCAGCACTAAGATCCAATAGAACTAATAGAGAGATCAACCACAACCACGATCAGATGATAAGAGCAGGTCATTTGTAACTCTAAGGAGAGCAGTCTCAGTACTATGATACTGTCTTAATCCTGACTGGAAATCCTCAAATATACCATTTTTCTCTAAGAAGGAATATAATTGTGAGGATACCACCTTTTCTTGTACTTTTCTCGAGTATTACACAGAAACCTTTTAATGCCAGTGAATAATTTACCTGTTGAAGTCAGGGCTTCACTTTTGTTAATACCTTATAAAGTGTCATAATATACACACAATACGGAATCTGGATATTTCATTCGCTCCAAGTTTAGCCAAATAATGTGAGCTTTCATTCAATAATAAAAATTCAATATATTACACACATTTAATAGCTCTAAATGCTAAAAGGTGTTATTAAACATTAAAGTTGCACAGATTACCTTGAGCACATCAAACATATATAAAACATAAAACATTATTTGTAAATATCATTAAACCTTCAGATTTCTCAATGGTTGTCCTTTTGAGATTGTTTATTGAAAAGTTCAGTTCATAGAATGATTCACAAGCTAGCAGCAAGACGAGTCATGGGATGGGTCCTGTACTGGTTCTTTGTGTTGAGGTCCATTAATTATGAATGATTCCTGTGACGTTTCCATACATTGTGATCATGTGATGCTGCGATATACAGGGTCCTTGTATCTTGTAAAAAGAGTTAATCAAATCAGCTCCTTTTTAGGGACTCAGGATGTTGATGTCACTTTAGTTTTCTGATTAGTGAGGGTATTTTGCAACAGACTTGTCCTCTATTGTATGATTACATTACATTTGATTGTTCACTTTTATTAATTTATTTGTGAGTGCAGTGCACCTGCATTGCATTAGCACTCGTTAGCTTGTCATTAGCGTTTTAATTCGAACATATCGCTGTTTTCTTTTCTCCTCTCCTCTCTCTCGCTCCATTTTTTCACAAGTTCATCAAACAACTGTGGTAAGAATATTTCGTCAAGCACGGTGAGTAATGGCTTCTCCTGCTATTGTTATTTGCACCTCTTGCCACATGTACAGTTTATCTATCTCTGTTGCTAATGAGGGATTCACATGTGATAAATGCAGGGAAATAGTTAGGCTGACAGAGAAGATTTCAGAATTAGAGACACGCATCCAAACTTTAATTGAGGACAATAAGAATGTTAGGGCTTTAGATACGGTTTTGGATGCGTCTAGCTCAGGGATTCCTGTACATTGTTCGGTTCCAGCAACAGAAACCCTGCAGCAGGGTAACTGGGTGACAGTGAGGCAGTAAGATTGTTATTAATGCCGGTGTTAATGATGTTCGACTTCGCCAGTCGGAGATCACTAAAAGTAACATTACAGAGGTTTTTGAACTTGCAAGCATGATGTCAGACACTGTAATATGCTCTGGTCCCCTCCCTGCTTACCGTGGTGATGAGATGCATAGCAGATTGTCATCACTCAATGGCTGGATGTCTAAGTGGTGCCCGCAGAATAACATAGGTTTCATAGACAATTGGACGAGCTTTTGGGGCAAACCTGACCTGTTGAAAAGAGATGGCCTTCATCCCTCCTTGGGTGGCACCGCTCTTCTCTCTAGAAATATCGCAAATAGTCTTAGTGTTTATACTTGACTAACTGGGGCCCAGGTCAGGAAGCAGACAGACTGGCTAAACCTATCATCTGCTAGCTGCCTCACGTCACAGAGGTCAGTTAGACTCTTTCACCTAGATATCACACTATAGAGACTGTGTCTGTTCCCCGAACTAGAAAATACAACACTATTTGTAAATAATTTGATGACTGATCATAATCTAGATGTGCTCTGTTTGACAGAAACCTGGCTAAAACCTGATGATTACATTATTTTAAATGAGGCCACCCCCCAAGATTACTGTTATAAACACAAGCCGTGTCTAAAAGGCAAAGGGGGAGGTGTTGCTTCAATTTGTAACGATTTTTTCAGGATTTCTCAGAGGGCAGGCTTCAAGTATAACTCGTTTGAAGTAATGGTGCTTCATATAACATTATCCAGAGAAACAAATGCTAATGATAAATCACCTGTTATGTTTGTACTGGCTACTGTATACAGGCCACCAGGGCACCATACAGACTTCATTAAAGAGTTTGGTGATTTTACATCTGAATTAGTTCTGGCTGCAGATGAAGTTTTAATAGTTGGTGATTTTATTATCCATGTTGATAATGAAAAAGATGCACTGGGATCAGCATTTATAGACAATCTGAACTCTCTTGGGGTTAGACAACACTTTACGGACCTAGTCATTGTGGAAATCATACTCTAGATTTAATACTGTTAAATGGAATTGATGTTGATAGTGTTGAAATTATGCAGCCAAGTGATGATATCTCAGATCATTATTTAGTTTTGTGCAAACTTTATATAGCCAAAATTGTAAATTCTACTTCTTGTTACAAGTATGGTAGAACCATCACTTCTACCACAAAAGACTGCTTTGTAAGATATCTTCCTGATGTATCCGAATTCCTTAGCATATCCAAAACCTCAGAACAACTTGATTATGTAACAGAAACTATGGACTCTCTCTTTTCTAGCATTTTAAATACAGTTGATCCTTTACACTTAAGGAAGGTTAACCTGTTAACCAGCACCAGAACGCCATCCTGAAAGCCTCTAAACTCGAACGTGTTAGTGTTTATGAATAGATTAAATGAAACGGGACATATTTAATCTTGATAAACTATGTATCATTATAAAGATCTAAGCCTCAAGCATCGACGACAGATCGCTGTTTTTCAATGGAAAGCTTATAAAGACTATATTTGCTACATTTGTGTAAGCAGTACACATAAAAACATGAGCAATGGAAATGCTGTACATACCAGATCCGTCATAATAACGAGTCATAAACACATCCACAGCTGTAAATCCCGGTTTAGTTAAAAAGGTAAGGGTCCACTGAACGACATCTCATGGAGCACTTTTAGTCCAACAAAGCAATAACTTTGTAATATGGATCATAATTCCTTTGTTTACATTTCAGTTCTTCAGCGACAGAATTGTTTGTGTCCGTTATGGAATAACTCACCGTCGGAAACTGCGTCTTGGTAGTAAAAACACGGCATGGTTTTGCAGCGTACAGTGTCACAAACAGAATGAGACAATCCACCGGAAAAAAGAATGAATGAAAGATAGGGGAAAGATAATGTATTTTAATTTTGGCGTTCCCTCGTGACGCGCTCTGACATACCTGTCAGCTGATGGAGGCGGAACTTATAGCGATCGCCTTTTTCTTTGTTTGTTTTATTTTTCATCAGTTATCATAAATGTGAGAGTGTGTTTTATGTTGAATGTGAATGTTATCTGCATGATTACCATCTGTTTGAGAAAACAGCCCAAATCAGCGTGCTTGAACACGTCTATATGAATAGAGAGAGTGGATTATTTACTTTGGCACATTTGTGTTATTACCATCTGTATAAGTGGCCATCAGCATATCAGTACTTATTTGCATTGTAATTCATAGTAAATGCTGCATTTCTAGCAATCTCCAGATTTTCTGTAACTGGCAAACAAAGTTAAATCTTTTTTTTTTTCTTCTTGTTATTCTTATTTTTCTTACTCAAATTATTCTTATTGTATTTTTGTAGTGCTCAAGAGTTTGAATACACCTTCTGGTGCTACTTGGACACGTCATCAGTGAAAAACCCGAGGTCATAGGGTGTTTCGGGTCTTTAATCTTCATACACCCTCACCCGGGCGACCCAGCCGGGGGTGATCAGTCCCCGGCTTGTGTCCAAGTGGCATGTTGCTCCACGGATCCCCCCTACGGATCCACAGCCACCGAGAAGCCCTTTCTGCGGCCTCTAAGATGTTTGCGGTGGCTTTTTTCAATTGCAGTCCTTTCACTCCAAGGAGTTTGAGGGTTCGCAGCAGTGAGTGGCCAGCGAAGCCTCGGCACCCGACCTCGACTGGCTCGCAGCGAGTTTTCCAGCCATTGTTCCGGCACTCCGAGCTGAGCCCTGCGTACTTAGCTCTCTTGCGCTCGTGGGCCTCTTCAATACGGTCTTCCCAGGGGACAGTTAGTTCCAGGATAACCACTTGCTTGGTAGACTCAGATGTTAGCACCATGTCTGGGCGGAGAGAAGTGGCTGTGATGTTGCCTGGGAACTTAAGCTGCCTTCCAAGGTCAACCTGAAGCTGCCAATCACGAGCAGTGGAGAGGAGCCCCCCCGTAGAGCTAGGCCGGTGGAATTGTTCCTTCTGCCCAGCTCTAATGAAGGTGATTGTCTGTTTGGGGGCTACCTGGGTCTTGCTGAGCTGGATTGCTGTGCAGATGGAGTCCGCCAAAGCCTTTAGCACCTGGTCGTGGCGCCAGCGGTACCGCCCTTCCCCTAGCGCTCTTGAGCAGCTGCTCAAAATGTGCTCCAGTGTGCCCCTCTTCTGGCACAGCTTGCACTCAGGAGTGTCTGCCAGGCCCCAGGTGTGCAGGTTAGCTGGGCTTGGGAGGACGTCATAGACGGATTGGACAAGAAACTTGATCCGAAATGGCTCTGCTTTCCAGAGCTCTGCCCAGGTTATTCTGCGTGGGTCTGCATGTTCCCACCTGGTCCACGCTCCTTGTTTGGACATGCTGGCCATTTTGGTGAAACGTTCTTCCTCCACCTCTGCTCGTATCTCGTCCTGAATCAGTCTGCGCCCCTCTTTTCCACGAGCCAGATCGTAACGTGGCTTGGGAAAACAACCAAGACCTGCTCGTCCCATTGCCACGGAGCCCACCAGCGTTTTGTGCCTTAGTCGTGCCTCAGCTTTAGTGACGGCTTCTTGCGCCTGCCACTTTCTCCCGGTCTTCACGAGGATTCCTGCTGCTGCGACTTTTGTGTCTCTGGAGTCCCTGTACATCAATACTTCTCTGGAGCGGGTGACTTTGAACTCCTCTGATAGTCCACTCAAAGGAAGATGCAGCTTGGTGGAATGGCCGTAAAGGGCAATGCTGCTCAAGGACCGAGGGAGCCCCAGCCATTTTCTGAGGAACTGGCTGATAGACTTCTCTAGAACCTCGACTGTTGATGTTGGTACCTTGTAGACTAACAGGGGCCAGAGTATTCTTGGCAAGACTCCGTGCTGGTAGATCCAGGTTTAAAATTTTCTGGGGAGGCCAGATCTGTCAATCGCTGTGAGCCAGGTAGTCAGGTCGCACTTGGTTTGTTTTATGGCAGCTGAGTCCTTCAGGGAGCTATCAAAGAACTTCCCCAAGCTCTTGACTGGTTTTTCAGTCACTGATGGAATCATGGTCTCTCCCAGGGCAAAGCGGAAACGGTCGGACACTTTACCCTTCTTTAGGACCAGAGACCTGGACTTAGCAGGCTTGAAGCTCATCCTTGCCCAGGAGATGAGTCGTTCAAGCCCCTGGAGGAGCCACCTGCACCCTGGAACAGATGTTGTCATCACTGTTAAGTCGTCCATGAAGGCTCTTATGGGGGGCTGACGGGTCCCAGTTTTTGACTTGGGCCCTCTGCATTCCACCTCGGCCGACTTGACAATCATGTTCATGGCCAGTGAGAAGAGAGATACAGAGATTGTGCAGCCAGTGATTATCCCCTTTTCAAGTTGGTGCCAGGAGGATGTTACTTGGCCTGAAGAGACTCGTGCGCTGAAGTTGTTGTAATAGTCCATGATGAGGTTGCGGATCTTGACAGGAACATGGTGTCTTACCAGTGCGGTTTCAACGAGCTTGTGTGGAATAGACCCATAGGCATTGGCCAGGTCAAGCCAGAGAGTTGCCAGATCTCCTTTGCTCTCCTTAGCCTCCCGGATCAGCTGTGTCACCACCCCTGTGTGCTCCAGACATCCAGGTACTCCTGGGACTCCTCCCTTCTGGACTGAGGTGTCAATGTAGGTGTTCTTCAGGAGGAAGTCTGTCAGACATTGGGACACGATTTTGAAAAATATCTTGCTTTCAACACTGAGCAGCGAGATGATGCGAAAGTGAAGTGAAGTGAAGTGACATTCAGCCAAGTATGGTGACCCATACTCAGAATTTGTGCTCTGCATTTAACCCATCCGAAATGCACACACACACAGAGCGAATAGAGTGGCGACGGCTGGAGAGACAGCAGACAGCTCGGAAACAGATCAATGTTGCAAGAGCCCTCCTCCTTCGGGATCCAGACTCCCTCAGCGTACCTCCATTGCGCAGCGACTTTCCCTCTCCGCCAGATCACCTTCAGGATCTTCCAGAGACGTCTGAGGAGCTCCGGGCACTGCTTGTAGACCTTATAGGGGACCCCGCTGGGACCGGGAGCGGAGCTGGATCTTGCCGCTTTAACGGTTTCTTCCACATCCTTATGATGTTTGTGAGTTCTGACAAGGCAGTCCTTTCTTCTTCCTTAGCCATCTTGAACTGACGTCTCAGGGATTTTAGTTCTTGTCTCAGCTGACTGATCTTGGCTTCTCGCCGGTTGAGCTTCGCTGGATTCCTATCTCCTCTTCTTTCCTCGACACCAAACCGCTCTGCTCCCATGTTCATTATGATGGTACACATGGTCTGGAGCTTCTGGTCGACACTGCCCTTTGAGATGGATTCCAGGCACTTGTCTACATCCTCGTCCAGCTTAAGCCACTCCTTATTGTTTGCGGCAGGCCACTTCACCCTGCGGTGTTCCGATTTCCTGCTTGGTGGGGGGATTTGTGTGGCTTGGAGGTTCCGGGTACTGTGGGGAGATTCCGGACCCGGCTCCTCCTCCGTCTCACCAGGTTCAGCTGCCGGCGTGACAGTAACTGCTGCCCCAGCTGCCGTACCTGAGCGTAGCTTCACTTGATCCCTCCTGAGGCAGGCCATCTTTGCCTGGTGGATCTTCAGGCCCTTCAGGTTTTTGCAGACCTTGCTGCAAATACAGACTGCGCTCGTATTCCATTGTCCATTTGCTTGGGTCGTTACCGGTAATTCCGTCCGATTGGGATGCTCATTCTCCCCCCCTCTCGGGTATCCCTGGGGGTATATTTCTGTGGGGTTCTTCGTAGCTTGTTGTGGGTGCTCCCTCTCAGGAGCTGCAGGTCGGGGGGCTAGCCCTCCCTACCCCGGTTGCCGTCTTTCCGAGCTGTCTGCTGTCTCTCCAGCCGTCGCCACTCTATTCGTGGATGTCATCCAGACTTTCCTGGAGGTCACTGGCTGTGCCAGATGGGTTAGAGTTTGAATACACCTTCTGGTGCTACTTGGACACGTCATCAGTGAAAAACGCGAGGTCATAGGGTGTTTCGGGTCTTTAATCTTCATACACCCTCACCCGGGCGACCCAGCCGGGGGTGATCAGTCCCCGGCTTGTGTCCAAGTGGCATGTTGCTCCACGGATCCCCCCTACGGATCCACAGCCACCGAGAAGCCCTTTCTGCAGCCTCTAAGATGTTTGCGGTGGCTTTTTTCAATTGCAGTCCTTTCACTCCAAGGAGTTTGAGGGTTCGCAGCAGTAAGTGGCCAGCGAAGCCTCGGCACCCGACCTCGACTGGCTCGCAGTGAGTTTTCCAGCCATTGTTCCGGCACTCAAATAAATCACTTATATGACGTCCAAGTTTCTGTCTAGTGTTTTATAATGGAAAAAAAACTATGCAGTGGTATGTTTAATGACTAAATAGTTTGTAGAAGCCTTCATACTGTTGGTAAATATTTTTTTTCTTCTGTCTATTTTCTTGTAAATGTATGCACTTGAACACTACAACAGCGGAATAATCAGTCTCTTTCGCCGTAAAGTTTTTCTCAGTGCGTCGCTCAAAAGCGCCCAGCCGGAAACATCCGGGCGGAACCAATAATTAGTTCCGTCTTGCTGTTAACATTCAATTCAGAAGCAACAGAATAGTAAAAGTGCTAATACAGAAATAAACTGGCAACAGGCAGTTACACTCCCACCAAATCACAAGTGATTTCTTAAACTTGGAGACAAACATATTGCATGAATAAATTAAATGAACTCAATCCTAATAAACAAATAATAAACTGTGTTTGAGTGTATGATAGAACCATCAGTCTGCTTCTACCAATGTAACCGTTTTCTGAATGGGTCTCTCCAGGTAAACAGGTTTGGATGTACGCTTTCCTCTTCCATCCAGGGAGGAGTCACTGATGAGAAACTTGAGTCTCTTCACTCTTTCATCGCTTCCAGGATACACCTCGATGACTCTTGCTAGCTTCCATTGGTTTCGTGGTGTAGCAGCATCTTGCAACAAAACAATGTCTCTGACCTTTGCATTTCTATGATTTTTGGTCCACTTCTGTCTGTGTTGGAGATTTAAGGGGTACTCCTTTCTCCATCGTACCCAAAAGTTGTTGGTTAAGAGTTGAACTCTGCGCCATCTTTTGCGGAGGTAGAGATCCTCCTTGACAAACTTTCCAGGAGGAGGGAGAATGATTGTGGATTTCATGGTCAAGATGTGGTTTGGTCAAGGGCTCTGCACTAGTAGAATCATTCAGATGATCAGTGGTTAGAGGTCTGCTATTCACAACCGCCATGGATTCATATAGAAATGTTCATAGGGAAGAGGAGTCAAGTTGTCTGGACGACTGTTGTAGAATGGACGCCAGGACACTTCTGATAGTGCGGATCTGTCTTTCCCAGACCCCACCCATATGACTTGAGGCCGGGGTGTTCATGATGAACTCGCACCCCAAATATTTGAGCTCCTCTTGATCCATCTGTTTCAATGCTTCAATGAACTCACGCCTTGCTCCAAAAAAGTTTGTCCCTTGATCACACCTTATCTGCCTTACTGATCGAAGAATGGTGATGAATAAACACAGAGCATTGATAAAGGCATCTGAGGTCAAGTCATCAAGTGCTTCAATGTGAACTCCTCTAGAGCACATGCAGGTGAGTAACAGCCCATAACGCTTTAGCTCCTTTCTTCCTTCCTTAATATGAAACGGTCCGAAGCATTCCATTCCACAGTAAGTGAATGGAGCAGTTGTTTCCATCCGCTCTTCTGGAAGGTCTGCCATCCTTTGTTGCTCTGTGCATTTTCGGAATTTTCTGCAACTTGTGCACTTGTGAATATGGGATGAAACAAGCTTGCTGCAACCCAGGATCCATATGCCATTGGCTCGGAGTTCATTAATAGTCATTCCTCGACCTTGATGGTACACTCTGTCATTATAGTGCTTGATGAGCAATGCAGAAACATGACTGTCTCTAGGAAGGATTGCTGGATGCCTCACATGTGGATGTAGGGCAGCATGAGCTAAGCGGCCTCCTACTCTGATTACACCTTGATCATCTAGGAACGGACATAGTTTGTGCAGCTGGTTGGCTTTGTCTTTGAACTTTGTCTCCTTATGATGTTTAAGACGTTGAATTTCTTGAGAAAGTTGCTTCCTGCACCATCTTGATTATGGTCAGCTCCACCTCTTTCCTTTCCTCCAAGCTCGAGGCCTCTGAGTCTGAGTCTTGCCCAGTCTGAGAACTTGTGTAGACGCTCTAGAAGTGTTCTTGCTTCTTTTGCCTGAGTGTCATGAACCTGAGCTTTCTTGACCTCTGGGTCGTTGCTCTCGATCTCTCCCACCATGACAACTCCAGTTGGTAACTCTTTCTGCCAAAGAAAGTCTGGACCTGTGAACCAGTTCGAAGCTTTGAGTTGTTTTGCCTTGGCACACCTTGAGGCGTGGTCAACTGGGTTGTCTTCTGAAGCTACATATCTCCATTGTCCGGCCTCTGTACTTAGTTTGATGGGCTCAACTCTATTTGCTACAAAAACATGAAATCTTCTGGCTTCATTACTGATGTACCCAAGTACAACCTTTGAATCAGTCCAGAAACATTCTTGTTGGCAGTCTATTTCTAGTTCTTTCTTGAGCATGTCACTGGTCCGGACTGCTACCACTGCTGCTGACAGCTCGAGTCTTGGTATAGTCATGACTTTAGTAGGGGCAACTCTTGACTTTACCATGACTAAGGAGCAGTGGACCTCACCTGATGTACTGACTGCTCTTAAAAACGAGCTCTCTCCATAGCCTGACGCGCTGGCATCAGAGAAGTGGTGGAGCTCGTAATGCTGGACCTTGAAGCCTGATGGCAGATAGCATCTTTGGACTCTCACCTCTGCCAAGTTTTTTAGATCTTGCACCCAAGACTCCCAAAGGGGTCGAAGGTCATCAGACAAAGAAACATCCCAACTGAGCTTATCACGACACATCTGCTGCAGGATCTGCTTTCCTACCAGGATAAAGGGTGCCACAAATCCAAGTGGGTCATACACAGAGGCAACTGTGGACAGGACCCCTCTGCGTGTAAGTGGATTTTCTTTGACAACCTCTCTGAATTGCAGCTCATCAGAAGTCACACACCACTGTACCCCCAGTGCTCTTTCCATCAGTGGTTCTCCCAACATCATGGTCAAATCCTTGACAGCTTTAGCACACTCTTCCTCAGGAATTGTGGCTAAGACTTCTTTGCTGTTGGAGATGAACTTGTGCAATCGAAGTTTGCCTGTGCGACAAAGCTCTATTGCTTCCTTCACTAGTTGGATTGCTTGGTCTTCAGATTCTACGCTTGTCAATGTCAATGTCACCTTTATTTATATAGCGCTTTAAACAAAATACATTGCGTCAAAGCAACTGAACAACATTCATTAGGAAAACAGTGTCAATAATGCAAAAATGATAGTTAAAGGCAGTTCATCATTGGATTCAGTTATGTCATCTCTGTTCAGTTAAATAGTGTCTGTGCATTTATTTGCAATCAAGTCAACGATATCGCTGTAGATGAAGTGTCCCCAACTAAGCAAGCCAGAGGCGACAGCGGCAAGGAACCGAAACTCCATCGGTGATAGAATAGAGAAAAAAACCTTGGGAGAAACCAGGCTCAGTTGGGGGGCCAGTTCTCCTCTGACCAGACGAAACCAGTAGTTCAATTCCAGGCTGCAGCAAAGTCAGATTGTGCAGAAGAATCATCTGTTTCCTGTGGTCTTGTCCTGGTGCTCCTCTGAGACAAGGTCTTTACAGGGGATCTGTATCTGGGGCTCTAGTTGTCCTGGTCTCCGCTGTCTTTCAGGGATGTAGAGGTCCTTTCTAGGTGCTGATCCACCATCTGGTCTGGATACGTACTGGATCCGGGTGACTGCAGTGACCCTCTGATCTGGACACAGACTGGATCTGGTGGCCACGGTGACCTCGGAACAAGAGAAACAGACAAATATTAGCATAGATGCCATTCTTCTAATGATGTAGCAAGTACATAGGTTGTTATGGGAAGTGTTTCCGGTTCCGGTTTACCTAATTAATGCAGCCTAAAAATCCTTTAACGGATTTGGATAATAAAAGCATATTAGTATGTTATGTGTATGCCAGGTTAAAGAGATGGGTCTTTAATCTAGATTTAAACTGCAAGAGTGTGTCTGCCTCCCGAACAATGTTAGGTAGGTTATTCCAGAGTTTGGGCACCAAATAGGAAAAGGATCTGCCGCCTGCAGTTGATTTTGATATTCTAGGTATTATCAAATTGCCTGAGTTTTGAGAACGTAGCGGACGTAGAGGATTATAATGTAAAAGGAGCTCATTCAAATACTGAGGTGCTAAACCATTCAGGGCTTTATAAGTAATAAGCAATATTTTAAAATCTATGCGATGCTTGATAGGGAGCCAGTGCAGTGTTGACAGGACCGGGCTAATATGGTCATACTTCCTGGTTCTAGTAAGAACTCTTGCTGCTGCATTTTGGACTAGCTGTAGTTTGTTTACTAAGCGTGCAGAACAACCACCCAATAAAGCATTACAATAATTTAACCTTGAGGTCATAAATGCATGGATTAAAATTTATGCATTTGACATTGAGAGCATAGGCCGTAATTTAGATATATTTTTGAGATGGAAAAATGCAGTTTTACAAATGCTAGAAACGTGGCTTTCTAAGGAAAGATTGCGATCAAGTAGCACACCTAGGTTCCTAACTGATGACGAAGAATTGACAGAGCAACCATCAAGCCTTAGACAGTGTTCTAGGTTATTACAAGCAGAGTTTTAAGGTCTTATAATTAACACCTCTGTTTTTTCAGAATTTAGCAGTAAGAAATTACTCGTCATCCAGTTTTTTATATCGACTATGCAATCCATTAGTTTTTCAAATTGGTGTGTTTCACCGGGCTGCGAAGAAATATAGAGCTGAGTATCATCAGCATAACAGTGAAAGCTAACACCATGTTTCCTGATGATATCTCCCAAGGGTAACATATAAAGCGTGAAGAGTAGCGGCCCTAGTACTGAGCCTTGAGGTACTCCATACTGCACTTGTGATCGATAGGATACATCTTCATTCACTGCTACGAACTGATGGCGGTCATATAAGTACGATTTAAACCATGCTAATGCACTTCCACTGATGCCAACAAAGTGTTCAAGTCTATGCAAAAGAATGTTGTGGTCAATTGTGTCAAACGCAGCACTAAGATCCAATAAAACTAATAGAGAGATACACCCACGATCAGATGATAAGAGCAGATCATTTGTAACTCTAAGAAGAGCAGTCTCAGTACTATGATACGGTCTAAATCCTGACTGGAAATCCTCACATATACCATTTTTCTCTAAGAAGGAATATAATTGTGTGGATACCACCTTTTCTAGTATCTTGGACAGAAAAGGGAGATTCGAGATTGGTCTATAATTAAATAGTTCTTTGGGGTCAAGTTGTGGTTTTTTGATGAAAGGCTTAATAACAGCCAGTTTGAAGGTTTTGGGGACATGTCCTAGTGACAATGAGGAATTAATAATAGTCAGAAGAGGATCTATGACTTCTGGAAGCACCTCTTTCAGGAGCTTAGATGGTATAGGGTCTAACATACATGTTGTTGGTTTAGATGATTTAACAAGTTTATACAATTCTTCCTCTCCTATGGTAGAGAATGAGTGGAACTGTTCCTCAGGGGGTCTTTAGTGCACTGTCTGATGTGATACTGTAGCTGACGGCTGAATGGTTGCAATTTTATCTCTAATAGTATCGATTTTAGAAGTAAAGTAGTTCATAAAGTCATTACTGCTGTGGTGTTGGGAAATGTCAACACTTGTTGAGGCTTTATTTTTCGTTAATTTAGCCACTGTATTGAATAAATACCTGGGGTTATGTTTGTTTTCTTCTAAAAGAGAAGAAAAGTAATCGGATCTAGCAGTTTTTAATGCTTTTCTGTAGGATATGTTACTTTCCCGCCAAGCAATACGAAATACCTCTAGTTTTGTTTTCCTCCAGCTGCGCTCCATTTTTCGGGCTGCTCTCTTTAGGGGGCGAGTATGCTCATTATACCATGGTGTCAAACTGTTTTCCTTAACCTTCCTTAAGCGTAAAGGAGCAACTTTATTTAAAGTGCTAGAAAAGAGAGAGTCCATAGTTTCTGTTACATCATCAAGTTGTTCTGAGGTTTTGGATATGCTAAGGAATTTGGATACATCAGGAAGATAACTTAAAAAGCAGTCTTTTGTGTTAGAAGTGATGGTTCTTCCATACTTGTAACAAGAAGTAGAATTTACAATTTTGGCTATATGAATTTTGCAAAGAACTAAATAATGATCTGAGATATCATCACTTGGCTGAATAATTTCAACACCATCAACATCAATTCCATGTGACAGTATTAAATCTAGAGTATGATTTCGACAATGAGTAGGTCCTGAAACGTGTTGTCTAACACCAATAGAGTTCAGAATGTCTATAAATGCTGATCCCAATGCATCGTTTTCATTATCAACATGGATATTAAAATCACCAACTATTAAAACTTTATCTGCAGCCAGAACTAACTCGGATGTAAAATCACCAAACTCTTTAATAAAGTCTGTATGGTGCCCTGGTGGCCTGTATACAGTAGCCAATACAAACATAACAGGGGATTTATCATTAACATTTGTTTCTTTGGATAATGTTATATGAAGTACCATTACTTCAAACGAGCTATACTTGTAGCCTGCCCTCTGAGAAATCCTGAAAACGTTGTTATAAATTGAAGCAACACCTCCACCTTTGCCTTTTAGACGTGTCTCATGTTTATAACAGTAATCTTGGGGGGTGGACTCATTTAAAATAATGTAATCATCAGGTTTTAGCCAGGTTTCTGTCAAACAGAGTACATCTATATTATGATCAGTGATCATATTATTTACAAAAAGTGTTTTCGTAGAAAGGGATCTGATATTCAATAAGCCAAGCTTTATCATTTGTTTATCCATATTGCTTCTGTTTTTTATTTGTTGAACCTCAATTAAATTGTTAATCTTAACTTGGTTTGGACGTTTTTTGTATTTTCTAGTTCGGGGAACAGACACAGTCTCTATAGTGTGATATCTAGGTGAAAGAGTCTCTATGTGCTGAGAATTAACTGACCTCTGTGACGGGAGGCAGCTAGCAGACGGTCGGTTTAGCCAGTCTGTCTGCTTCCTGACCTGGGCCCCAGTTAGTCAAGTATAAACACTAAGACTATTTGCCATATTTCTAGAGAGAAGAGTGGCGCCACCCCAGGAGGGATGAAGACCATCTCTTTTAAACAGGTCAGGTCTGCCCCAAAAGCTCGTCCAATTGTCTATGAAACCTATGTTATTCTGTGGGCACCACTTAGACATCCAGCCATTGAGTGATGACAATCTGCTATGCATCTCATCACCACGGTAAGCAGGGAGGGGACCAGAGCATATTACAGTGTCTGACATCGTGCTTGCAAGTTCACACACCTCTTTAATGTTATTTTTAGTGATCTCCGACTGGCGAAGTCGAACATCATTAGCGCCGGCATGAATAACAATCTTACTGTATTTACGTTTAGCATTAGCCAGCACTTTTAAATTTGCCAAGATGTCAGGCGCTCTGGCTCCCGGTAAACATTTGACTATGGTTGCTGGTGTCTCTATATTCACGTTCCGTACAATAGAATCACCAATAACTAGAGCACTTTCATCAGGTTTCTCAGTGGGTGCATCACTGAGTGGGGAGAACCTGTTTAATGTTTTGATCGGAACAGAAGAGCGGTGTTTTGACCCACGACTACGCTGCCTCACCGTCACCCAGTTGCCCTGCTGCTGGGGCTCTGTTTCCGGAACCGAACAATGTACAGGAATCCCTGAGCTAGACGCATCCAAAGCCGTATCTAGAGCCCTAACATTTTTACTTTCCTCAATTAAAGTTTGGATGCGTGTCTCTAATTCTGAAATCTTCTCTGTCAGCCTAACTATTTCCCTGCATTTATCACATGTGAATCCCTCATCAGCGACAGAGATAGATAAACTGTACATGTGGCAAGAGGTGCAAGAAACAATGATAGGAGAAGCCATTACTCACCGTGCTTGATGAAATATTCTTACTGCGGTTGTTTGATGAACTTGCGAAAAACTGGAGCGAGGGAGAGGAGGAAAGAAAACAGCGATAGGTTCGAATGAAAACGCTAATGACAAGCTTGTCAATCCATCATCGACGTAACAGTTCTTCTGGATGAACCTGATGGATTCTTTTCTAAAGCGTTCTTGTCCTTGAGCGGCAAGATGCTTCAGGCCATAGTTAGCACATCCAGGTGATGAAGCTGCACCGAACAAGTGGACCTTCATTTGATAGATGGAGGGCTGGGCTTTAAGATCTCCATCCTTTCACCACAAAAATCTGAGATAATCTAGGACTTCTTTCTTAACATGGAACTGTTGGAACATATGTTCTATGTCACACATAACTGCCACACAACCCTTTCTGAACTGACACAAAACTCCCACCAAGGTGTTCGTTAACTTTGGGCCAGTCAGGAGATGGTCATTTAGGGATGTCCCTTGAAACCTTACGGAGCAGTCAAAAATGACACAGATTTTAGCAGGCTTTTGGGGATGATACACCCCATGGTGGGGAATGTACCACGCTGGAGTCTTACTGATATCCTCTTCAGGGACAAGCTCGGTATCTCCATGAGCTATTGTCTCATCCATGAAGGCCTTTTAGTCTTTGTAGTACTGCTCATTTCCCTTTAACTTTTTCTCCAGACATCTGAGACGGTGGAAGCAACATATCTTGTTATCTGGTAAGTTTGGTCTTCCTTTCTTGAAGGGAAGTGGCATTTCATAGTGCCCGTCATCCTTGAGTCTGATGCCACTTTCCATAATTGACATGAACTGAAGATCCTCTTGAGAAAGGTGTTCATCTTCCGAAGCCCTTTCTACAAAATCAGATTCCAACACCTTGATGACATCTGTTGGAAGGATTACTTCCTTGATCTGTGTTCTACAGACATAGTGCACTTCGCTTGGGAGATTTGGAAGAACTGATATCACTTGCTGCACAAATACCTGGTGACTTGTTCCAAAAGCATCTCCAAAGTCAAGACATGGGTTGCCATAACCAACTATACTCCAACCCAGGTCTGTTCTCTGAGCAAAGGGCTCACTTTCTTCTCCAGCAACCACTTGTCTTGGTACAAGAGCCTAAGGACAGTTGTAGCCAATTAGCAGGCCGACATCACAGCTCTGTAGAGGAGCAATTTCATCTGCAATGTGCTCAAGGTGAGACCATGACTTGGCAGTCTCTGATGTGGGAATATGATCTCTGTTTGCAGGGATGAATTCTCTTGAGTAAGTTACTGTCAGAGAGATTATCTTATCCGAGTAGAATCCTCTTATTTGTAGATCAGTCAGCTTTCTGCTAGGCACCACTGTATTTCTTGAAGTCATCGTGGAGAGCTTTAACTGGACTGGTTCATCTTTAGTGTGAAGCACCTTTGCTGTCTCTTCAAGGATGAAGGTCGAGTCACTCTGTGTATTGAGGAGTGCGTACACAAGAACTTCATGATTTGGCTTACTTGTAGTTGACAACCACACAGGAATGACTGAGGATGTATGGGTGCTTTTAACATTCTGGATAACTCTGTTAGATGTTACCTCGCGTGGTGTTCTTGTCATCTTTTCTTGTGAACGATCTGTTGTTCCTTCTCTTGACTTGTCACGCTCCATTTCCCTACCAATCCTTGTTGACATTCCTCTTTCTTGCTGCGATTATCGTGTAGGCAGGTTGGATGTCCTTTCTCACAAGTGTCGCAGATCTTGTGAAACTTGGGAATGTGTGACTTTCTTCCTCCACTTCTATTACCTTTCTGTTCCATCTCAAAGTCAGCCAGTCTGGAAGTTATGCAAGTAACTTCTGGTTCTCATTGCAGTCATTAAGTACATTGAGGCCTCTGATCTGAGTCATAGCAGCCTCACAGCTCCGCAGGAAATCAGCAAACTCTTGAAGTTCGATACTGCTTTTAGAGCTTATCTTGGGTCATCCCTCCAGCTTGTCTTTGAAGGCTTTGGCTATGAGGAATGGATTCCCATATTTTTCCTCGAGGATCCTGCATGCTGCATGATAGGCTGACTCTGAACCAAGCAGGAAGTAGCTCTCTATAGCCTTTTTAGCAGGTCCACTCACATACTTTCGCAAGTAATATATCTTTTCTTCAGTTGGAATGTTTTTCCGATCAATGAGTGTCTGAAACGAAACCTTCCAGTCATTGAATCTGAGTGGGTCGCCACTGAATATTGTTGGTTCAGGTATCGGAAGACGACCTGCACTGATGGACTCTGCAAGTGCTCTAACAAGAGCTGCTGTGCTGTCATCTTGCTTTGAGTGTGCCCAGTCTTGTGGTGAGGAATGGTGCTGCAACAGATTATTTTCATGTTTCGCTTCTTCCCATTCCTTAATACAGACACTTTGATGGAGTAGACTGCTTATTTCTTCAACTGAGAACTCACTCTGATCATACACTCGCTGACGTGTCTTAGCAGTTTTTAACTTTTAACTGTCTCTAGTCGCTCCAGTTGTCTGCGCTTTGCATCTAGCACCTTTTGTCTCTCTGCAGCTTCAGCTTCAAGCTTTTCCAATTCCTCAATGCAACACTCTTGTTCTAGTAGTACTTCTAGAGTAGCTTCATTGGCAGCAACTTCAGCAGAGGCATCTTGTCTGCCAGCAGAAATCCGACTTGAATGTCTGGAGCTGCCTTGAGCATGAGAGGACTTAGTGAATTGGTATTTGACACTTATCTTGTCTGAGGCTACAGACTTGAATATAGACGATGTCGCCCTGTGGCCTTGTTCTTCATTTCCTCCACCGTTATCTGCTGTCTCCAAATGATCTTTTGCACTTGATGATCTTCCTGGTTACTGCATCACAGGTGTCAATTCTGCGACGTGTGTCCTGATCAGGGTTATCTATGTGCCTCAACTCTTCATAAGCAATGTTCAGATTCTTTGAGGCTACGCTTACTTTGCTGATGTATTCATGTAGCAGGTTGTTAGAGCATTGTCCACTCAGGGCTTTCTTGGCGTCCTTAGCGATAGCCTTCCAATCCTCATAGCTCACAGTGAAACGGTGAGCAAATCTTATTTGCTCACTGTAGAGTTCTTGGCCCTTTTCCGTTAATTTTCGGACTCTTTGGCTTCTTCGTGGTTCTTGAGAGGAAGTGTGGTCTTCAGCTCTTGTGCCTTTAGTGAACTGTGGTTGCATGACTATGCACTGCTGCTCTATATTTTTCCCTGCACTAACCTGCATTCTGCTAGAGGTATGACTGGGCTCTGACATTGTTACTTGGTGTACTTAATTTTGGGTTAAATGTAATTTGGCAAGAATCTAAGTGATTCACTTCTCATTAGCTATTCACATTCATAAACTTTCTACCAATAGTATTAGTCTTTAGAAAATATTCACATCTACTTCACACAAATCAATATCTCGTTATTCTGTGAAATGCAAAATTCAGTCTATTATGCAGAACATTTTCATTTCAAGTCTCTTGTTTGCAGCTTAATTAACACTTAAACATGCACACAACTATACCGTATGAATATGAAAGCAAAAATATGTCACAGTCCCTGGTGGAAAATATTTAAGATTTTTGGCTTCTGCTGGATTCGTGGTAAGGCACCTGGATTATTCTATGGATGCTGCAGATGTGTAAATGTCAGGGGCAGATGCACACTCTTGGATGTAGAGATGTCCCTTCTTGCCCAAGGATCACGGCTCTTTGGTACTGTCTTCCTCGTCTACTCATGCACAGCAGATGAGTTCTCACTGTAGCTCCCCCAGTGACAGGCATGAGGCAAGAGGTCTTGGTTAAAATACAGGGCTTTAATGTTGGTCAACCCGTGAGAACTGGTTTGAAGAAAGAAAAAAAAAATAATAATGCTATATGCATGTCTCAACATATTGTGTTATAATCCAGCCATTTACAGCGAGACACTTTATATGTTATACATCAGAAAAAATGGCACATGAAAACATATGTCAACACAAACACCCTTATAGTAAAATTAACAGTTAACAAACCTCATTGCTGCTTATCACAAAGAGGTGCTAAACATCCTTTCAGATCTCCCGTATCATCTTCTGTCTATTTTCTTGTAAATGTATACACTTGAACACTACAACAGCGGAATAATCAGTCTCTTTCGCCATAAAGTTTTTCTCAGTGCGTCGCTCAAAAGCGCCCGGCCGGAAACCTCCGGGCGGAACCAATAATTAGTTCCGTCTTGCTGTTAACATTCAATTCAGAAGCAACAGAATAGTAAAAGTGCTAATACAGAAATAAACTGGCAACAGGCAGTTACAGGTCTTCTTTCCAAAGACACCAAAATTATGTTTGTAACACACTGAAGTAGGAAACTGTTACAATTATAAGTTAGGTAGAGCACTTTCAGCTGTGAGTCCCATAATGGGGGGTGCTGGCTAACAGGTTAAGGAAACCGGTCTGACACCATGGTATAATGAGCATACTTGTACCCTAAAGAAAGCAGCCTAAAAATGGTGCACAGCTGGAGGAAAACAAAACTAGAGGTATTTTGTATCGCATGGCGGGAAAGTAACCTATCCTACAGAAAAGGATTAAAAACTGCTAGATCCGATTACTTTTCTTCTATTTTAGAAGAAAACAAACATAACCCCATGGTATTTATTAAATACAGTGGCTAAATTAACGAAAAATAAAGCCTCAACAAGTATTGACATTTCCTAACATCAAAGCTGTAATGACTTTATGAACTACTTTACTTCTAAAATCGATACTATTAGAGATAAAATTTTAACCATTCAGCTGTCAGCTACAGTATTACATCAGACAGTGCACTACAGACCCCCTGAGGAACAGTTCCACTCATTCACTACTATAGCAGAGGAAGAATTGTATAAACTTGTTAATTCATCTAAACCAATAACATGTATGTTAGACACTATACCATCTAAGCTCCTAAAAGAGGTGCTTCCAGAAGTCAAAGATCCTCTTCTGACTATTATTAATTCCTCATTGTCATTAGGATATGTCCCCAAAACCTTCAAACTGGCTGTTATTAAGCCTCTCATCAAAAAACCACAACTTGACCCCAAAGAACTAGTTAATTATAGACCGATCTCAAATCTCCCTTTTCTGTCCAAGATACTAGAAAAGGTAGTATCCTCACAATTATATTCCCTCTTAGAGAAAAATAGTATCTGTGAGGATTTCCAGTCAATATTTAGACACTATCATAGTACTGAGACTGCTCTCCTTAGAGTTACAAATGACCTGATCCTATCATCTGATCGTGGTTGTATCTCTCTATTAGTCCTATTGGATCTTAGTGCTGCGTTTGACACAATTGACCACAAAATTCTTTTGCATAGATTTGAACAATTTGTTGGCATTAATGGAAGTGCATTAGCATGCTTTAAATCGTACTTATATGACCGCCATCAATTCATAGCAGTGAATCAAGAGGTATCATATCGATCACAAGTGCAGTATGGAGTACCTCAAGGCTCAGTACTAGGGCCGCTACTCTTCACGCTTTATATGTTACCCTTGGGAGATATCATCAGGAAACATGGTATTGGCTTTCACTGTTATGCTGATGATACTCAGGATATTTCTTTGTGGCCCAGTGAAACACACCAATTTGAAAAACTAATGGAATGCATAGTCGATATAAAAAACTGGATGACGAGTAATTTCTTACTGCTAAATTCTGAAAAAACAGAGGTGTTAATTATAGGACCTAAAAACTCCGCTTGTAATAACCTAGAACACTGTCTAAGACTTGATGGCTGCTCTGTCAAATCTTCGTCATCAGTTAGGTGTGCTATTTGATAGCAAGCTTTCCTTAGAAAGCCACGTTTCTAGCATTTGTAAAACTGCATTTTTCCATCTCAAAAATATATCTAAATTACGGCCTATGCTCTCAATGTCAAATGCATAAATTTTAATCCATGCATTTATGACCTCAAGGTTAGATTATTGTAATGCTTTATTGAGTGGTTGTTCTGCCCGCTTAGTAAACAAACTACAGCTAATCCAAAATGCAGCAGCAAGAGTTCTTACTTAACCAGGATGTATGATAATATTAGCCCGGTCCTGTCAACACTGCACTGGCTCCCTATCAAACATTGTATAGATTTTAAAATATTGCTTATTACTTATAAAGCCCTGAACGGTTTAGCACCTCAGTATTTGAATGAGCTCCTGTTACATTATAATCCTCCATGTCCGCTACGTTTTCAAAACTCAGGCAATTTGATAATACCTAGAATATCAAAATCAACTGTGGGCGGCAGATCCTTTTCCTATTTGGCGTCTAAACTCTGGAATAACCTACCTAACATTGTTTGGGAGGCAGACACACTCTTGCAGTTTAAATCTAGATTAAAGACCCATCTCTTTAACCTGGTTTACACAATATACTAATATGCTTTTAATATCCAAATCCGTTAAAGGATTCTTAGGCTGCATTAATTAGATAAACCGAAACGGGGAACACTTCCCATAACACCAGATGTACTTGCTGCATCATTAGAAGAATGGCATCTCCGCTAATATTTGTCTGTTTCTCTCTTATTCCGAGGTCACCATAGCCACCAGATCCAGTCTGTATCCAGATCAGAGGGTCACTGCAGTCATCTGGATCCAGTACGTATCCAGACCAGATGGTGGATCGGCACCTAGAAAGGACCTCTACATCCCTGAAAGACAGCAGAGACAAGGACAACTAGAGCCCCAGATACAGATCCCCTGTAAAGACCTTGTCTCAGACGACCACCAGGAAAAGACCACAGGAAACAGACGATTCTTTTGCACAATCTGACTTTCCTGGAGCCTGGATTTGAACTGCTGGTTTCGTCTGGTCAGAGGAGAACTGGCCCCCCAACTGAGCCTGGTTTCTCCCAAGGTTTTTCTCTCCATTCTGTCACCGATATCGTTGACTTGATTGCAAATGAATGCACAGACACTATATAAACTGAACAGAGATGACATAACTGAATTCAATGATGAACTGCCTTTAACTGTCAATTTGCATTATTGACACACTGTTTTCCTAATGAATGTTGTTCAGTTGCTTTGACGCAATGTATTTTTTTTTAAAGCGCTATATAAATAAAGGTGACTTGACTTGACTAGTCCTCTGAGATGTTGGTATTTCCTTTGTAGAAGAGTAACTGGGTGTGAGTGATTGGCCAAGCCCAAATTTTTCTGCCGTAAAGGCACGTTCTATTTTGAACTTTTTGTTTGGCAAATGCAGGGGACAGAGTGATGGAAACTCTTGCACCATGAATGACTTGAATGTCATACTGGTGTCAAAGATAGGTTCTCGGTCTGCCCCTTAAGCTTAAGCTACTGTACCGCATTATTGTCATGGTTGGTAAACCGTGATCTCAGGGTTTTGCACTATGTGGGTGAAGTCTGTGTGTTACGCGTCAGCACTGATTGGTTTGTGGGCGTCTCCACTAATTGTCATCAGCAACAGCTGTCACTCATTACTCATCCCTATATATTGGCTTGTCTAGTGTCTTGTGTTTGTGAGAGCGTTGTTTCATGTACTGCGTCTGATGTTTGCTTTCTTGTGTGTTTCTGCATTGGATGTCCATGTCTCCCCGGAACCCCTTCTCATCACACATCACCAACAGCAACATCACTTACCTTCGGCTGGCTTCCGCGCAGTTCCTGTGTCACCCTCTCCTGCTGCCAACTCATCTCCGCAATCTGGATCCTTCACTCACCTGCACCATTCTGGACTGTGTATTCCCTTCAGTGTCATCTTTGTTTCTTGTTTTTGTCCTGTATCATTGTTCTCATTAAATCTGGTTAACTCGCACTTGCTTCCTGCCACTCCTTTCACCCCGACATTACAGAACGCTCTCACCCCAACATGGAAGCAGCGAGCACCACTTCACTCTCTGAATTCATCCATCACAGCGTCAACCACATGGATCAGCAGCAGGAGAGCATTATGAACACCGGATGCGCGATCCAAGCACTGGTGACACAGGTGTCCGAGCTCACCCAGCAGATCCATCAACTCATAAGTGGCAGGGGGCGTGGTGCAGGGAGTGGTCATATTTTCCTGCTTTTTTTCTCTAGCTGATCACATACCTCTTTCATCATTTTTTTATTTATTGAAAAGCTTGATTTTTGTGATTATTTATTTATTTATTTATTATTATTATTTTTTAATAAAATATAAAAATGTAAACAATACAGATTTATGTTTTACAGGCTTCTTTGACCATATTTGCTAAGGGTGCCAATGATTCTGAGCACTGAGCATGAGAACTGATATGTGAGACCACACATGCATTCTTGCACTCTATCCAGTGATAAACACAGCATGTGGCCCTTGACCCATTTTATTTGACACAGAATTCAATTTCCATTTCAATTTTATTTGTATAGCGCATTTACAACAGCCTCCCGGCTGACCAAAGTGCTTTACAGAAGAGCAAGAATATTACACATACATGAAAAATAGACCAGACAAAAATTTAAAACCACCCATTTCAAAATTTAGTGTATCACAGTAGTCAGTACACTAAGGAAAATAAAAAAGTTTTTAGCAAGGACTTAAAAATAGACAAGGAAGGGGCCAGTCTGATCTCTAAAGACAGGGTATTCCAGAGTCGTGGCCCAGCCACCGCAAATGCACGCTCCCCTCTACTCTTTAGCCTAACGCGAGGGACCACCAACAGAGCCTGGTCACAGGATCGTAGGCTTCTTGATGGAGTATAGGGATGAAGAAGTTCAGATAAATAGACAGGAGCTTTGTTATGAAGGGATTTATAAATGAAGAGGAGAATTTTAAAGTCTATTCTCTGAGAAATCGGCAACCAGTGAAGGGATCTAAGAATTGGAGTGATGTGTTCATGTTTACGACAGTTTAAAAGAAGTCTGGCTGCAGCATTTTGGACAAACTGAAGTCGTGCAATTTGAGATTTAGATATACCGCAATATAAAGAATTGCAGTAATCTAGACGCGATGTAACAAATGCATGAACAGCCATTTCTAGAGTTTTTGGAGTGAGAAAGTTTTTAATTTTAGACAGTAAACGAAGCTGATAGAAACTGGATCCAATAACAGAAGAGATATGTCCATCAAATTTTAAGTGTTGGTCAATAATAATACCTAGGTTCTGCACCCGTGAGGATCTAAAAACGGACAAACTTTCTAGCTCAGGGCTTATACACTGAGAGTTCTCATTAGGACCGAAAACTATTACCTCGGTCTTGTCCTCGTTTAAGAAGAGGAAATTTTGGGCTAGCCATAATTTAACCTCCTCTAAACATTGGAGAAGAGAAGTGATCGCAGTGGAGTTGTTTTTCTTAACTGGAAGATAGATTTGAGTGTCATCGGCGTAGAAATGAAAAGACACACCATGTTTTCTTAGAATAGAACCCAGAGGTAGAATGTACAGAGAGAATAGAGAGGGAGCTAAAATAGAGCCTTGTGAAAGGCCACAGGTCAGAGGAGCAGGGGAAGAGAAAAAATTTCCCAGTTTCACTAAAAACTTTGTCAGATAGGTATGACTGAAACCATTTCAGAGCGTTTGCTTTTAGACCTACCCAAGACTCTAATCTAGATAAAAGTAAGGAGTGGTCTATGGTATCAAAAGCAGCCGATAAATCTAAAAGCATAAGAACCACAGAGTCCCCGGAATCAGTGGAGAGGTAAATATCATTTAACACCCTCAGAAGGGTGGACTCAGTGCTGTGAGCAGACTTAAAACCAGATTGAAAAACCTCATAAATGGAATTACTAATTAAGTGTTGAAGTTGCTTCAGCACAATTTTCTCTAAAACTTTTGAAATGAAAGGCAAAACAGAAATTGGACGAAATTTTTTTAGAACAGTGTGGTCCAGTGAAGGCTTCTTGAGTAGAGGAGTGACTGGATGTCTAAGTGGTGCCCACAGAATAACATAGGTTTCATAGACAATTGGATGAGCTTTTGGGGCAGACCTGACCTGTTTAAAAGAGATGGTCTTCATCCCTCCTGGGGTGGCGCAACTCTTCTCTCTAGAAATATGGCAAATAGTCTTAGAGTTTATACTTGACTAACTGGGGCCCAGGTCAGGAAGCAGACAGACTGGCTAAACCAACCGTCTGCTAGCTGCCTCACGTCACAGAGGTCAGTTAATTCTCAGCACATAGAGACTTTTTCACCTAGATATCACACTATGCATTGGGATCAGCATTTATAGACATTCTGAACTCTACTGGTGTTAGACAACACGTTTCAGGACCTACTCATTGTCGAAATCATACTCTAGATTTAATACTGTCACATGGAATTGATGTTGATGGTGTTGAAATTATTCAGCCAAGTGATGATATCTCAGATCATTATTTACTTTTGTGCAAACTTCATATAGCCAAAATTGTAAATTCTACTTCTTGTTACAAGTAAAAACTGCTAGATCTGATTACTTTTCTTCTCTTTTAGAAGAAAACAAACATAACCCCAGGTATTTATTTAATACAGTGGCTAAATTAACGAAAAATAAAGCCTTAACAAGTGTTGACATTTCCCAACACCACAGCAGTAATGACTTTATGAACTACTTCTAAAATCGATACTATTAGAGATAAAATTGCAACCATTCAGCCGTCAGCTACAGTATCACATCAGACAGTGCACTATAGACCCCTGAGGAACAGTTCCACTCATTCTCTACCATAGGAGAGGAAGAATTGTATAAACTTGTTAAATCATCTAAACCAACAACATGTATGTTAGACCCTATACCATCTAAGCTCTTAAAAGAGGTGCTTCCAGAAGTCATAGATCCTCTTCTGACTATTATTAATTCCTCATTGTCATTAGGATATGTCCCCAAAACCTTCAAACTGGCTGTTATTAAGCCTCTCATCAAAAAACCACAACTTGACCCCAAAGAACTAGTTAATTATAGACCAATCTCGAATCTCCCTTTTCTGTCCAAGATACTAGAAAAGGTGGTATCCTCACAATTATATTCCTTCTTAGAGAAAAATGGTATATGTGAGGATTTCCAGTCAGGATTTAGACCATATCATAGTACTGAGACTGCTCTCCTTAGAGTTACAAGTGATCTGCTCTTATCATCTGATCGTGGGTGTATCTCTCTATTAGTTTTATTGGATCTTAGTGCTGCGTTTGACACAATTGACCACAACATTCTTTTGCATAGACTTGAACACTTTGTTGGCATCAGTGGAAGTGCATTAGCATGGTTTAAATTATACTTATATGACCGCCATCAGTTCGTAGCAGTGAATGAAGATGTATCCTATTGATCACAAGTGCAGTATGGAGTACCTCAAGGCTCAATACTAGGGCCGCTACTCTTCACGCTTTATATGTTACCCTTGGGAGATATCATCAGGAAACATGGTGTTAGCTTTCACTGTTATGCTGATGATACTCAGCTCTAGATTTCTTCGCAGCCCGGTGAAACACACCAATTTGAAAAACTAATGGATTGCATAGTCAATATAAAAAACTGGATGACGAGTAATTTTTTACTGCTAAATTCTGAAAAAACAGAGGTGTTAATTATAGGACCTAAAAACTCTGCTTGTAATAACCTAGAACACTGTCTAAGACTTGATGGTTGCTCTGTCAATTCTTCGTCATCAGTTAGGAACCTAGGTGTGCTATTTGATCGCAATCTTTCCTTAGAAAGCCACGTTTCTAGCATTTGCAAAACTGCATTTTTCCATCTCAAAAATATATCTAAATTACGGCCTATGCTCTCAATGTCAAATGCAGAAATGTTAATCCATGCATTTATGACCTCAAGTTTAGATTATTGTAATGCTTTATTGCAGGGGTTTTCAAACTGTGGGTCGCGACCCACTCGTGGGTCACGGAATGGAACAAGGTGGGTCGCACAAAGTCACTTGGCTGCAGCTAATTTTGCGTTTCAATGACACACAGACACTAACACAGTTCAGTCTAGGGCTGCACGAATGTGACGAGTGGGGCGGGGCCTAGTGCCATGGGAACAGAGCTAGGCCGGTGGAGTGATTGGGAAATGAGCAACACTCACCGGTCTCAAGAACCACGGAGGAGATCGGAAAGATACAAAAGAGGAGCGATGACAGTGAAGGACGAGAGAGGACCAGGCCTGGGTTTTATTTTGTGTTTGTTTTTTATTTGTGCACGGCAGTCATCCGAGAGGGGCTGTCGCGCTGTTTTGTGTTTATTTGGTTATTAAAACTTTGTTTGATTGTCCGCCGGTTCCCACCTCTTTCCACGAAGGAGTCATCGAGGCGGTGGGCTGGAGTGAGTTCGCCCCCCCCCCCCCCCCCCGGCAACTCACTCCAGCCCACCACATCGAGCACCCTCGGCGGCAGACTCCTTCGCCCTGCTCGATGGCACTGCGGATTCACCCCAGCGGCGAAGGATCTTCGGCAGCGCGCCCCTCCTTCCTCCCTGGCTTCGGCACCAGTGTAAAACATTAAAATCTTCACAATCACAGGAAGAAGGAGGCGGGAACTGGGAACCCACTCATCACAACGATATAGCCCACCAACATTAATAATGAACTGCAATATCCTTAGTGTGATTTTCAAATTGCAATTAAGTCCGTGTGCGTTGCGTGTTTTGAAGGTCTCAGAGCAATGTCATTAAAAGGTTCAATCGGTCTTTTTTTACCTATTTCACAATTATTTTAATCTCCAAACTGTTTTAGATAGTTCTGCTTTGCTTCTTATGCTTTTCTAAAAAAGTGTTGGATTGTGCTCCGTTCTCGCCGACACACACGGAAGGATCATGAATGCAACAAAACACAGCAGCGCAGATCACACTTCACTGGAGTGAGCCTGCTTCACGTTTTTATGGACACTACATATTTTAACGCCAGTAAACAAAAATTAAAACTTGTAAATTTGTAGTGAAATTTTCAGTTGTACTCTAAAATAAAATGGTTATTTTTCTTAAATACTTAATTTCTGTCATAAAAATTTTAAGTAAGATTAGGTTTAAAGTAATTTCACTCGTTGTTTTTTTTTTTTTTTTAATATTTTGGTGGGTCGTGAAATATATTACACTTGTCTAGGTGGGTCGTGGAATGGAAAAGTTTGGGAACCACTGCTTTATTGGGTGGTTGTTCTGCACGCTTAGTAAACAAACTACAGCTAGTCCAAAATGCAGCAGCAAGAGTTCTTACTAGAACCAGGAAGTATGACCATATTAGCCCGGTCCTATCAACACTGCACTGGCTCCCTATCAAGCATCGCATAGATTTTAAAATATTGCTTATTACTTATAAAGCCCTGAATGGTTTAGCACCTCAGTATTTGAATGAGCTCCTTTTACATTATAATCCTCTACGTCCGCTACGTTCTCAAAACTCAGGCAATTTGATAATACCTAGAATATCAAAATCAACTGCGGGCGGCAGATCCTTTTCCTATTTGGCGCCTAAACTCTGGAATAACCTACCTAACATTGTTCGGGAGGCAGACACACTCTTGCAGTTTAAATCTAGATTAAAGACCCATCTCTTTAACCTGGCATACACATAACTTGCTAATATGCTTTTAATATCCAAATCCGTTAAAGTGAAGTGAAGTGAAGTGAAGTGAAGTGAAGTGAAGTGAAGTGACATTCAGCCAAGTATGGTGATGGTAATTTAATTACCAAGTATGGTAATTAAAGGATTTTTAGGCTGCATTAATTAGGTAAACCGGAACCGGAAACACTTCCCATAACACCCGATGTACTTGCTACATCATTAGAAGAATGGCATCTACGCTAATATTTGTCTGTTTCTCTCTTGTTCCGAGGTCACCGTAGCCACCAGATCCAGTCTGTGTCCAGATCAGAGGGTCACTGCAGTCACCCGGATCCAGTACGTATCCAGACCAGATGGTGGATCAGCACCTAGAAAGGACCTCTACATCCCTGAAATAGAGCCGAGACCAGGACAACTAGAGCCCCAGATACAGATCCCCTGTAAAGACCTTGTCTCAGAGGAGCACCAGGACAAGACCACAGGAAACAGATGATTCTTCTGCACAATCTGACTTTGCTGCAGCCTGGAATTGAACTACTGGTTTCGTCTGGTCAGAGGAGAACTGGCCCCCCAACTGAGCCTGGGTTCTCCCAAGGTTTTTTTCTCCATTCTGTCACCGATGGAGTTTCGGTTCCTTGCCGCTGTCGCCTCTGGCTTGCTTAGTTGGGGTCACTTCATCTACAGCGATATCATTGACTTGATTGCAAATAAATGCACAGACACTATTTAACTGAACAGAGATGACATAACTGAATCCAATGATGAACTGCCTTTAACTATCATTAATTATGTCATTATTAATCAGTCGACACAACATTACTCTGAAATTACTTTGCACTGTAGAAATATGGTTTTGGCAAGATATGTACAGTGGCAAAATATTTTTTAATGAGTGCTACTATTTCATATTCAATATTCTAGGCTAAATTAAAAGGATATAGGTCACTTTTATGGATATTTCTTTACAAACTTCATTTTTTTTAAGAAGGATACGGCCATAGTGATGATGGGTTTTGCTTGTCCATGATCGAATCCACAAATACCACAGTTACATTTTGAGAAAGTCTGTAAAAATTTGGAAAAAATTAAAATTACAATAAATAAAAATAAAAATGAAATATAATATTACAGATTATTCCGGATAAAAATGAAATATATCCCTGCATAAATCTGATATAACAAATTTTTAATTTGTAATTTGTAGAATAGGATTTATACTCCTGCAATAAATATTTTGAGAAGGTGTAACTGTTTTGTTGTTTTTATGAGAGAGAGAAGGAAACAAAATACAAGATTGCAACTCCTAAAACATTTTCTTGATGATATATAAAATAATTGAAATATTCTCTACAAATTCTACTGTCAGGTGCTTACTTTTGCTACAATAATTTTAGATACAATAAAAGTACTGTATGCAAATACAACAAAGGGACATAAACAACCAAATATTCAGGGATGCAAACTTATCATCTTTAAGTGAAAATTGTCATTTTGAATCTAAAATAGATCATTTGCATGATTTATGTAAATCCAAAGAGTTTTTGAAAATGTGTTTAGTAAGTAGTGATTCAAAGTAGTATCGATTTACTTTAGGTACCTGCTGAAAATGACTACTTTCAAATGCTCCTGTGCGTATATTTGTGGCTTGAAATTCGTAAAATGTGCGTAAAAAAAAAAAAAAAAGATCAGAATATTCACTGACTATCGTCTATTATGCACTCACTGTATAATCCATTCACAATTAGGAGAACAGTGACAACCACATTTACCCAATTACAGGAGTGAATCTGTTCAAATGTTCTGAGTAACTTCCTAAATTGCTATGATTGACCCCACCCTACTTAGTTACTGTTGCTGTGTCCGATAAGCCATGCCGCTCTCTCACTCAGTATACCATCACAAGAGCTGTGCCAAGTGTGCGACCGCACAAATAGTCATAGCTGATAGACAGTATAAGACTTTGTGTAAAAGAATGAGTAAAGCTGTTTGTTGTTAGGATGACAACATTTTTAAAAGTTAAACTTATAGGGTGGTCTAGAGCCCTGCATTTCAACCCGACTTTTTTACGTCCCTCGGACCGGGCTTTGGGCCAGAATGATTATGATTATAATGAAAGAGGTTTTGTTTTTGATTCGTTTTATTTTGTTACACAGTAATTTAAAGCTTTTCTCATATAAGTTTCAGTTCATTTTTGCTTTATATTTAACAAACGTTTTTCTTAACTTAATAATAATAATAATAATAATAAAAACTATAAAATATACAATCACTTTGCCATGACATACAAAACGGAACTATTTTAATAGCTGGAACAGTAGTATAAGCTTTTTGGGAGAGGGTGGGGGAAATACAGACTCAGGCCAGTAATTCTGATAAGCTGTCAGACACTGGCATATTTGGTACAAAATAACATAAGTTTAATTCTTAAGTAAATTCTTTTAATTTGTAACTAGACTATTTATGTTAGCCAATAATTTACGTTATACTTCTTTGTGTGTATTTGAGTGTAAAGGCATTTTCAATATTAGTCTAATAGAAGCTTTGTATACAGAAAGTTTGTATGCTCTAAACATATTTGTAACTGTATATTTTGTATAAATAAAGACATTTTGACTAAATGTGATGTGTGTTTAATAAATTATTACTAATGTATCTATTATTAAGTATGTGAGATTTTTTTTTAAACAAGCAGAAAATCAACATTGTTTCAGTGCCACGAGAAACATCGATTCTATGTTGTTTTTTTGTCAGTTTGCTATCTGGGTGGTCTCCCAGCCTGACCAGCTAAAACCATCTTAAACCAGCTAAGACCAGCCAGTCTAACCAGCTAATACCAGCTTGGCCAGCTAAAACCAGCTAAGACCAGCCAGTCTGACCATATAAAACCAGCTAAGTCCAGCCTGACCAGCTAAAACCAGCTAAGACCAGCTTAAACCAGCTAAGACCAGCTAAAACCAGCTTAAACCAGCCTGACCAGCTAAGACCAGCTAAAACCAGCTAAAAAAGTGGACAAAACCCCTCTAAAACCAGCCTGATAAACCAGCTATGACCAGCCTGGGAGACCAGCTAAAACCAGCCTGACCAGCTTAGACTGGTTTTAGCTGTTTTTTTTTTCAGCAGGGTTCCTGTTCTAACAGTACATGATATCTGTCCACACCTCACAGTCTGCCGTTATTTCCATGTTGATTTTAATTGAACACATCTGTCTAAAAGCAGGTCTGGAAATGCTGTTTAACTTGTCATGTGACACATCAGATCTTAAATTAATTTGGCCAAATTAAATAATTTAAGGCTGTTCACCCCAGAATAGTAACTACAATAACTATTTTAGCATCCACACCAGCAGATGATAAAGTTATGTTTATCATTATACTAGCAGCAGTGATGTTGTTGTCTGTCACTTTTAATGCTCAAGCTTGTTAAATGCAGGTGCATTCTGATTGGCTGTTTATTGTTCTTCAACTGGAAAATATATTCCAATGATGTCATTCCTCTGTGTCATTAAATGTTAAATGAAAATGAAAACTGATACCAATGATGCTGTTCCTCTGTGTCATTAAATGTTAAATATTTGCAGTATGGACTCATCCTTGGTGTGAATAGGTCTTTAAACTGCTTACAACCATCCTGCTAGCATGTTATCGTGTAGAAAATAATTTGAGAATAATATAGCTTGAAGATACAGATTTCTTACGTCTCATTTTGTTAAACTTAAACACAAGATTCTGCCTGTTTCTCTTCATCTTAGTCCTTTACTCTCTCCACTCACTCACACATTCTCGCTTGCTCTGTTGTAAGGTAGAAACAGAGAGGATGGTTGCATGATGGCCAATTTTCAGTTTTGTCAACTGAACGTTTACTAGTAAGGCTCAGCAAGTTCTTGTCATGATCTTGAAGGTTTTTAGGAAAATTTTTACCAATATTCTTTAATTCTCTAATCTGTCTTAATTCATAGGTTTAACCATAAGTAGTAATTAAACATGGGGTTAATAGACATATTTTTGTTTTACAGCTGAAAAGCAAAAACACAAAGAACATCAGTCCTGTTGGGAATGAGGAATGAACATGGCTCTATTGTGGCCAAACAGAAAAGACTGAAAAGGTGCTCGTTCCCATTGGTATGTCTTTATTCAATCAATGCATTAGTACAGCATTTGATGTTTATCTCTTCTCAAATCAGCAATTATCATTTTTCACCTATACATCTTTTTATAGCTCCTAGAATGAACAAATCATCAGTGCATCATTTCTGGAATTTAGGCAGAAATTTACTGAATATGGTGAGTACTGACACCGGCACCGGTATTCACCAAAATTATTCACAAACTTATAGTTTTTGATTTTTTGAAGGAGGACAAGTCAGTTGATGGAGAAATGAAGAATGAGGCATGTTGTAAATGAAGACTTCAGATGCAAAAGCCTTTAAGTTCTATCTGAAATGTTCTAAGAAGAATTTTAGAATTTCAGATGGAACTTGGAGGCCTTTGCATCTGAAGTCTTCATATGTACTACGAGTTTTCAATACATTACTGATTTGTTATGACTGCTTGTATTATGTTCTACTTGTGCAGTCACTGCAGCCTGAAACTGTGAAGACTGGATTCCCAGCAGAGAGGACCGTCAGAGACTCCAGCACAACAAGCCATGGACTGCTCTCACCGTTACCATCAGGCAGACGTAATCGCAGAACCAGCACCAGCACCAGCAGACTGCAGGACAAGATCCTTCCACAGGCAATCAGACTGAACTGAACTCGTACTAGTAACACCACACACACACACACACACACACACACACACACACAGACCAGCAGCCTCATATGCACTGCACTCTATCAGTTACACTGACTGGACTCTGACTCACTATTATTCTGCTCCCTGACATTCTGTTTGCACTAATTCATACCGTACTGCACTGCAAAGGTAGGTATATCTACAGTATAAAGTGATGGTTGTTTATTATTGTTTTCATTTTGTGCTCTTTGTATAGTATAATATTGCACTATATATTATTTTCTACCTGTACTGAGCCCTTATGTATACTGTTTATATTTTACATACAAAAGCATTTCACCACCTGTATACTTGCATTCATGGTATTGTGATAATAAAGTGATTTGATTTGGTCACATGAGTTGTTCATCAGTTGTACTGTTGTGCTGGATAACAATTGCAAATTGTTTATGACACTGAAGAAGATTATGATAGGGACATGGATTTGAAGAAAACCAGGAGAGCTCTGATGACGAGAAAGAAACTGAATGTGATTCTTTGGTGCTCAAGACATTTCACCATGCGTTCATCTGGGTTAAAATAATATGCTTTTAACATAACCCATTTTTATTTCACTTGAATTTCATTTGTCTTAATATGCTAGTTTATCTGTCTTTATGCTGCATCCTAGAAAAATATTGCGTATGGTGTTGGATAATAAAGTATACTGAATATTCACTATTAGTGATGGTTTTGGTAAATACACTATTTAATTTTGTAAACAATACATATAATTTCCATGGTTGTTTTAAGACATGAACATTTAGTCATATTAATGAAATTCAGGCAGAAAGCTGCATTAGAAGAGACTGCATGGATTCATGCACAACTGAAGGAGATGAATCAAGGAAAGATCAACATGAATACTGTTCTGTATTATAATGAAAATGATCATGCACATTACTGATGTCTAGCACCTTTAGAGGACAAAGATGAGACATTCTTTACAGAAATTTATGAATTAGGTCTTTTACATTATGATTCTTTGCATTGCATGAATTGTATGGCTTTTGCACCATAAAATGCACACTATCCTACATCATCTTACTTAATGACACATTGGCCTTGTGTAATAGTACAACCAAGTGTCACAATATGTATTTGTTGTCTTTGTTTACTGTCAGAACTGTATTCTTGCTCTTGATCTAATTAAATAAATGGATCCCTTTTATTTTCTGATGTTTTTATTCTCCAGGGTACATAATGGTATGTTTTTGAAAAGACAATCTAAAGAAATGTGACTCAACAGTTTTTTTGTCCATGATGAGAATAGATTTGTGCATTTTTTCCTGCCCTTCCATCCCCAGGGGCCCAGTAGAGTCCCCTAGAAGAGCAAAATAATTAACATTTCAAATGGCTGTAAATCAAAATCTGAATATAGTTTCAAGAAGAAAATTGGCAGGACAACTACTTATGCTATGTTTACTAAATAATGTTAGACACAGCTTTAAAACATTTATAGAAAAGTGCTATAAAGGTGTTTAAAAAAGTGCTCTTAGTGAAATACCAAATTTCAGCCTGCTTCTTATACAGTATATGTCATGGATGTTTGCACAAACATGCTTAGATATCCCTTTGTTAAAAAAGATAGTATTTTTCACAATTTCATTATTAAACATTTTAAACTACATTGCCCATAAGCCTCAGCCATTCTATAGATGGAAAGTGAAAATCATGCCGCTGTTTTTTGTAGTTCACTTAAGTTATGTTCAGGATTAGGGTTAGGATCTCGGTAAAGAGGTAATTTCTCACAATATAGCAATCAGAATCAGAATCAGAATGAGCTTTATTGCCAGGTATGTTCACACATACGAGGAATTTGTTTTCGTGACAGAGCTCCGCAGTGCAACATAACAGCGACAGAACAAAAAACACAATAAGGAATAAAAAATACAAAAAAATACAAATAGGTGGGTAAGGATTGACAATATACAAATTGACAATGTATGGCAGGTATATTAAAAAGAGCATTTATGTATGTACATGTATATTATGTGGAAAAATTGTAACTGTACGCTAAGTATGTGTGTTTGGATAAATAAGTGTATGTGTATATAAATATAAATATAAGTAGTATAGTGTGTTCCATGTATGTACATGTATATTATGTGCAAAAGATTTACGTGTACGCTAAGTATGTGTGTTGGATAAAAAGTGTAGTGTATATAAATATAAATAGTGTAGTGTGTCCCACAGTTATTATCAGCTGTTCATAAGATGGATTGCCTGAGGGAAGAAACTGTTCCTGTGTCTGGTCGTTCTGGTGCTCAGTGCTCTGTAGCGTCGACCAGATGGCAACAGTTCAAAGAGGGAGTGTGCTGGATGTGAGGGGTCCAGAGTGATTTTAACAGCCCTTTTGCTCACTCTGGATAAGTACAGTTCTTGAATAGATGGGAGGGTTGTACCGATAATTCGCTCAGCAGTCCGGACTACCCTCTGTAGTCTTCTGAGGTCAGATTTAGAAGCTGAGCTGAACCAGACAGTTACTGAAGTGCAGAGGATGGATTCGATGATGGTGGAGTAGAACTGTTTCAGCAGATCCTGTGGCAGGTTAAACTTCCTCAGCTGGTGAAGGAAGTACAACCTCTGCTGGGCCTTTTTCACAATGGAGTCAATGTGAATGTCCCACTTCAGGTCCTGAGAGATAGTGGTGCCCAGGAACCTGAATGACTCCACTGCAGTCACAGTGCTGTTCATGATGGTGAGTGGGGGGAGTGCAGGGGGGTTTCTCCTGAAGTCCACGATCATCTCCACTGTTTTGAGCGTGTTAAGCTCCAGGTTGTTGAGACTGCACCAGACAGCCAGCTCTTTAACCTCCTGTCTGTAAGCAGACTGAATAGACTGAATGAGGCCGATGAGTGTGGTGTCATCTGCAAACTTCAGGAGCTTGACAGAAGGGTCCTTAGATGTGCAGTCATTAGTGTACAGGGAGAAGAGCAGTGGGGAGAGAACACAGCCCTGGGGAGCTCCGGTGCTGATTGTACGGGTGCTGGATGTGTATTTTCCCAGCCTCACTAGCTGCTGCCTGTCTGTCAGGAAGCTGTTGATCCACTGACAGACGGAGGTGGGCACGGAGAGCTGAGTTAGTTTGGGCAGGAGGAGGTTTGGGATGATCGTGTTGAAGGCAGAGCTGAAGTCCACAAACAGGATCCTCACATAGGTCCCCGGTCTCTCTAGGTGTTGCAGAACATAATGCAGTCCGATGTTTACTGCATCGTCCACAGACCTGTTTGCTCTGTAGGCAAACTGAAGAGGATCCAGCAAGGGTCCAGTGATGTCCTTCAGGTGGGCCAGCACCAGTTTTTCAAATGACTTCATGACTACAGACGTTAGAGCCACAGGCCTGTAGTCATTTAGTCCTGTAATTTTGGATTTCTTTGGGATGGGGATGATGGTGGAGCGTTTGAAGCATGAAGGGACTTCGCACAGCTCCAGCGAACTGTTGAAGATCTTTGTGAAGATGGGGGCCAGCTGGTCAGCACAGGATTTCAGACAGGCTGGTGTAACACAATCTGGGCCTGGTGCTTTTTTCCTTTTCTGCTTCCTGAAGACCTGGCGCACCGCATCCTCGCTGATCTGTATTGCAGGTGTGGGGGAGAGGGGGGATGCAGGAGGTGTGAATGGTGAGAGCGCTTGATTGGAGAGGTGTTCAGGGTGGGTTGTAGGAGTTGTGAGTGGTGTGAACAGTTGTTTGGAGAGGCATTCAGGGTTGGTTGCAGGAGTTGTGAATGGTGAGAGCGGTTGATTGGAGAGGTGATCAGGATGGGTTGCAGGAGCTGTTAATGGTGTGAACGGTTGTGTGGAGAGGCATTCAGGGTTGGTTGCAGGAGCTGTGAATGGTGTGAACGTTTGTTTGGAGAGGCATTCAGGGTTGGTTGCAGGAGTTGTTATTGGTGTGAACGGTTGTGTGGAGAGGTGTTCAGGGCAGGTGATGGGTGTTCTTTCAAACCTGCAGTAAAACTCGTTCAGATCGTCTGCCAGTCGTTGATTTTCCACAGTGCTGGGGGGTGGTGTCTTGTAATTGGTGATCTTCTTTAGGCTTTTCCACACTGATGCGGAGTCGTTCGAAGTGAACTGAGTCCTTATTTTTTCAGAATAATTCCTCTTTGCCACTTTGATCTCCTTTTCCAGTGTGTATTTAGCCTGTTTATACAAGACATTGTCCCCCTTCACGTAAGCATCTTCTTTGGCCTGACGGAGCTGTCTGAGTTTTGCAGTGAACCACGGTTTGTCATTGTTGTAATTTAGTTGAGTCTTGGTAGGAATACACATATCCTCACAGAAACTGATATATGATGTTACGGTCTCTGTGAGTTCGTCCAGATCGGTGGCAGCAGCTTCAAAAACACTCCAATCAGTGAGGTCAAAACAAGATTGTAAATCCTGCTCTGCTTCATTAGTCCATCTTTTTACAGTCCTTAATACAGGTTTAGCTGATTTTAGTTTCTGCCTGTAGGTCGGTATAAGATGAACCAGAAGGTGATTAGAATGTCCCAAAGCTGCTCGTGGAACAGAGTGAAATGCATCCTTTATTGTTGTGTAACAGTGATCCAATATATTACTGTCTCTTGTGGGACAAGTAACATGCTGTCTGTATTTTGGCAGTTCACGGGAGAGATTGGCTTTATTAAAGTCCCCAAGAATGATTAAAACAGAGTCTGGGTGTTGTTGTTCTGTCTCTGTGATCTGCTCAGCGAGTTTTTGTAAAGCTGAGCTCACGTGCGCTTGAGGAGGGATGTAAACACTAACCAGAATGAACGAATGAAACTCCCGCGGCGAATAGAACGGCTTGCAGTTAATGAAGAGCGTTTCGAGATTTGAGCAGCACGTCTTCTTTAACACAGTTACATCTGTACACCACCGTTCATTGATGTAAAAGCATGTCCCGCCGCCGCGCGATTTCCCCGTTGATTCTGCGTCGCGATCCGCTCTAAACAGCTGAAAGTCCGGCAGATGGAGCGCGCTGTCCGGTATGGTGTCATTCAGCCAAGTTTCCGTGAAACACAGAGCAGCAGAGTGGGAGAAATCTTTATTTGTCCGAGAGAGCAGAAGCAGTTCGTCCGTTTTGTTGGGTAGAGAGCGGAGATTTGCCAGATGGATGCTAGGCAACGGCGTTCGAAATCCGCGTTTTCTGAGTCTCACGAGCGCTCCCGCTCGCTTTCCCCGCCTGCGCGTCCTCTTGAAGCGTGTGATCAGGGCAGCCGCTCCGACGACAAGAATGTCCAGCAAAACATCAGAATAGTCGAAAACCGGTGAAATATCGGGAGATGTGTGTTGCCGAATATCCAGCAATTCGTCCCTGGTGAAACTGATTGCAGGAATATAACTAAAGACAGGACAAACTAACAAAAACACAAAAACAACTGCAGAGCACGTCACGGAGGCAGCCATCCTGTATCGGCGCCACTCCACTATACATCATTGTTAACTGAAGGTATTACTGACGTAATAATAACAGCAAAACTTACTTTGCAACATTAAACGTTTTTTTAATTTGGGTTAAAAGAAAGTCCAATCACAGCGAGTCCTGCGAGTGCCAAGTGGACTTCAAAGCCAATGGCAACCCAGTTGAGCAGAAGCGTCACACTTACTTGTCCATATATGGTCATTCAGGACAGGCTCTTCCAGGTTCTTGTGGTGAATGGAAAGATTCAGATTTTCCCCCACTGAATATAAAACTAAAACTACAGATTTGCAATGTGGGGTAAACCTGATTCAGCAATATATTTTTTGATTACAGTTATTTATTTATCTTCAAAAAAGGGCCTAATATTTCCCATTGTACACATTCTTTACATTAATGTTAATTAATGTACAATATTTAAGCTCAACATTTTTGCATATACTATGCATATATATATATATATATATATATATATATATGTACACATTTATAGTTTATTGAATGTATACATTTAATCACTTATGTGTTTCTGGGAGATGCATGTCCAATATTGCCATTCTTAGCTCTACCGGTTGAACTACAGGTATAAAAAGGAAAATAATAATTATAAAAAAGAAAAATAAATACAATTTTAAAAACACAGGCATACAAATTGCACACATTTGTAGTAATTTCCATATCAATGTTTATTGATATTTCGAACTTTTCAGACAACCATAATGCCCATAACAGCATTCATTCTCTCCAGTTTGTGCCACTATGAAGACATACAAACATAAAAGTAGTTATTATAAAAAATTATAGAATATACTGAATCATAACAACTTTAAAAAATGACTGATTGATAAAAGTAACTAATAGGTACAGACAGAAATGTGTAACAGACTAAAACTGTTAACGTTACTGCTATAATCATGTCTTTTGGTACAATGTTTTACAAGACTAAACATGCTTCATCGTTTTCAAAAGCCTCTGTTTCCACAGTACATACTACAACGTGAAAACAGCGTTCCAAATGTATCCGCTCTGGAGACCGTCTAAAAAGGCTGGAGGCCAAATGAGAGGAAAGATGCTTTTCCAACAGGAAAAAACTAATGTGGACAAGGCTTGAGGAATTGTCAAATCAGGCAACCAATTGCTAAGCTGGCAACACAGTAGGCTACCCATTCATTTTTAGCTTGCCCCATCAAATGTTACTAACCCTTTTACTCTTCCCGCAGCCAACATCTACAGCAGCCGAAGCAAGTTGCACAAGCGGCCCAAGCAGCTATCTCTCCTCCTCTTCTCATGCTTCCCTTTGCTTCTCCGTTTTCCGCATCTCCCCACTGCTGCTGCAGTGTCTGCTCCCGCAGGAGCCTTTCCTGTATCTCCTCACTGCCACTGCAGTGTCTGCTCACGCAAAAAAACCTCCGCTTGAAAGTTATGCCATGCATCCTGAGTTGCGGTTTTAGTATCACGTATCGACGATAGTCAAGACGATATTAGGCTCATTCTCCTATCAACATTTTTTATTATCATTATTAGGCGGCCTACCATAATTCGGCTATCAAACTGCTCCATTATCCCATCTCAGCACTGCATTTCATGCTCGCCCGTGCTCTCAAAGGATGATTTGAGCCTGTAGGCGGCGAAGAAGTTAGACTTCCTGTTTGTTGTTGGCGGCTGTACTGCGTTTGAGCGCCGTCACTATATTCTTTTCATTGACTATTTTTAACTCAAAAAACAATTGTATACATCATCGTTTCCGTTTATATAACGTGTGAATATATCCTCCATTGTATTCTACAACAAAAACAATCAGAGCGCCTCGCTATCACTAGTTTTATTTTGATCTCCCGGGTCCGCTATTAGCTTTTAGCCCGTTAGCATCAGCGGCGTGGTTGCAGCTAACTGCGCTAACATTGCTAATACTCTATTCACACACATTACCACTGCTGTACTCACTGTTACTTGCTTTAATGGCGGATGAATGTCTCCACTCTGTGCAGCTCGAGCTCGAGGCCGTGGGAAAGCAGATTCGCGACCTGGAGGTGAGGCAGGCCCAGCTGAGAGAGCGGAGAACCGCGCTGGAATCATCCCGGGCTGACGCTCACAAGTCCGGGGTAAGTATACAGCGATCTGTTAACAGTCCCACCACGTCTACTCCGTGTGTTTCTCTGCACAGGCCCGGTGCACCCAGGACGCGATCTTCCCAGATGTCCTTCACTGCGACGCCGGGACACCACGGACCCTGGGTGCATCCACAGCGGAGGATGCGAGCCGGGTCCCGGGCGACGACTTCTCCCCCTCCTGCCTTCGACATCTCCATCCGGAACCGCTTCGCTCCCCTCCGCGAGACAGGACGCGACGCTGTGATCATCGGAGACTCCATCGTCTGACACGTAAGTGCTACATTAGCCGAAGGTAAAGTGCACACTCATTGTTTGCCTGGTGCTCGTGTTCTCGATGTTTCTGCGCAGATACCCGCGATCCTGAAGGTCGACGAGAGCCCCAGAGCGGTCGTGCTTCACGCCGGGGTTAACGACACCACGCTGCGGCAGACGGAGAAGCTGAAGAGGGACTTCAGCAGCCTGATCGAGACGGTTCGCAGCACGACGCCCGCGGCGACGATCGTCGTGTCAGGACCACTGCCCACGTATCGACGAGGACACGAAAGGTTCAGTAGACTTTTTGCTTTAAATGAATGGTTGTTGTCATGGTGTAAAGAACAGAAACTGCTATTTGTTAATAACTGGAATCTTTTCTGGGAGCGTCCTAGGCTGTTTCGCGCTGATGGATTACACCCCAGCAGAATCGGAGCGGAGCTGCTCTCTGACAACATCTCCAGGACACTTCGCTCCATGTGACTAGTAAGACAATTCTCTAATAACTATTATGATGAGTTTTGTTCCACCCGCTTAAATGATAAAAGTACTTGTGCTGTAAAAACTATTAAGACTGTGTCTGTTCCCCGGATAGTGAGGTCAAAATATAATGTAGGATCTAGAAAAAATCTTATCGTAATTAAACCAGAAAAATGTAAAGTAAATGAACAAAAACAATTTTTAAAGTTTGGGCTCATAAATATTAGATCACTCACACCCAAAGCAGTTATTGTAAATGAAATGATCACAGAAAATAGTTTTGATGTACTCTGCTTGACTGAAACCTGGCTAAAACCAAATGATTATTTTGGTCTAAATGAGTCTACTCCACCAAACTACTGTTATAAGCATGAGCCCCGTCAGACTGGTCGTGGAGGAGGTGTTGCAACAATATATAGTGATATTCTCAATGTTACCCAGAAAACAGGATACAGGTTTAACTCTTTTGAAATACTTCTGCTAAATGTTACACTGTCAGACATGCAAAAGAAATCTAATGTATCTCTTGCTCTGGCTACTGTGTATAGACCACCAGGGCCGTATACAGAATTCCTAAAAGAATTTGCAGATTTCCTCTCAGACCTTCTAGTTACAGTTGATAAGGCGCTAATCATGGGAGATTTTAAAATTCACGTTGATAATGCAAATGATACATTAGGACTTGCGTTTACTGACCTAATAAACTCCTTTGGAGTCAAGCAAAATGTCACCGGGCCCACTCATCGTTTTAATCATACACTAGATCTAATTATATCGCATGGAATCGATCTTACTGCTATAGATATTGTACCCCAATGTGATGATATTACAGACCATTTCCTTGTATCGTGCATGCTGCGTATAGCTGATATTAACTATATGTCTCAGCGTTACCGTCTGGGCAGAACTATTGTTCCAGCCACCAAAGACAGATTCGCAAATAACCTGCCTGATCTATCTCAACTGCTATTTGTACCCAAAAATACACATGAATTACACGAAATTACTGACAACATGGGCACTATTTTCTCTAATACATTAGAAGCTGTTGCCCCCATCAAATTGAAAAAGGTTAGAGAAAAACGTACTGTGCCATGGTATAACAGTAATACTCACTCTCTCAAGAAAGTAACTCGTAGTCTTGAACGCAAATGGAGAAAAACTAACTTGGAAGTTTTTAAAATTGCATGGAAAAACAGTATGTCCAGCTATAGACAGGCTCTAAAAACTGCTAGGGCAGAGCATATCCACAAACTCATTGAAAATAACCAAAACAATCCAAGGTTTTTATTTAGCACAGTGGCTAAATTAACAAATTACCAGACGCCACCTGATTCAAATATTCCACCAACGTTAAATAGTAATGACTTTATGAATTTCTTCACTGATAAAATAGATAACATTAGAAATACAATAGCGAATATAGATTCTACAGCGTCTAACACTTCAGTTTCATCCATCGCACCCAAAGATAAACTGCAGTGCTTTACAAATATAGGACAGGAAGAGCTAAATAAACTTATCACTGTATCTAAACCAACAACATGTTTATTAGATCCTGTACCCACTAAATTACTAAAAGAGCTGTTACCTGTAGCCGAAGAACCGCTTCTCAATATCATTAACTCGTCGTTATCTTTAGGTCACGTCCCAAAACCATTCAAGCTGGCGGTTATCAAGCCTCTTATTAAGAAACCAAAACTAGATCCTAGTGTATTGGCAAATTATAGGCCTATTTCAAATCTTCCATTTATGTCTAAAATTTTAGAAAAAGTTGTGTCTGCTCAATTGAGCACCTTCCTGCATAAAAATGATCTGTATGAAGAATTTCAGTCAGGTTTTAGGCCCCACCATAGCACAGAAACTGCACTTGTTAAAATTACAAATGACCTGCGTCAGATCAAGGCTGCATCTCATTTCTAGTCTTACTTGATCTTAGTGCTGCGTTCGACACCATAGATCATGACATACTCATAGATCGATTACAAAACTATACAGGTATTCAAGGGCAGGCTCTAAGATGGTTTAGATCCTACCTGTCCGATCGCTACCATTTTGTTTACTTAAATGGGGTGTCATCTCATTTATCATCAGTAAAATATGGAGTGCCACAAGGATCAGTCCTAGGTCCCCTTCTATTTTCAATATACATGTTGCCCCTTGGTAATATTATTAGAAAATACGGAATAAGCTTCCACTGTTATGCTGATGATACTCAGCTATATATTTCAACGAGACCAGATGAAACTTCCCAATTATCTAAGCTAACAGAGTGTGTTAAAAATGTAAAAGATTGGATGACAAATAATTTTCTCCAATTAAATTCGGATAAGACAGAGATATTAATTATTGGACCAAAAAACACCACACAGAATCTTGTAGATTACAATCTGCAACTAGACGGATGTACTGTTACTTCCTCTACAGTCAGAAATCTGGGTGTTATATTAGACAGCAATTTGTCTTTTGAAAATCATATTTCCAATGTTACAAAAACTGCATTCTTCCATCTTAGAAACATTGCCAAGCTACGAAACATGTTATCTGTTTCTGATGCAGAAAAGCTAGTTCATGCATTCATGACCTCTAGACTGGACTATTGTAATGCACTTCTAGGTGGTTGTCCTGCTTCGTCAATAAACAAGCTACAGGTAGTCCAAAATGCAGCAGCTAGAGTTCTTACCAGGTCAAGAAAATATGATCATATTACCCCAATTTTACAGTCTCTGCACTGGCTACCTATTAAGTTCCATATCAGTTACAAATTATCATTACTTACCTATAAGGCCCTAAATGGTTTAGCTCCTGCGTACCTAACTAGCCTTCTACCACGCTACAACCCATCACGCACCCTAAGCTCACAAAACGCTGGACTTTTGGTAGTTCCTAGGATAGCAAAGTCCACTAAAGGAGGTAGAGCTTTTTCACATTTGGCTCCCAAACTCTGGAATAGCCTTCCTGATAATGTTCGGGGTTCAGACACACTCTCTCTGTTTAAATCTAGATTAAAAACGCATCTCTTTCGCCAAGCATTCGAATAATGTATCTCTTAAATTGTGAGTGTAGTTGCATCTGCATTTTTATTCTTTAGCTTGGGTTAAACTAATTTTACTTTGTTGGATCAGCAGCTATGCTAATGATGTCTCTATCTTGTTTCTATGTTTTGCCACGGGATTTACATCCCGTGGTAACTAGGATTTACACAAGCTCCAGTCTGGATCCAGAACACCTGAGAAGAGATGATGCTGACCCTCAGAGGACCCCAGATGATCCTAACCTTGAATCAACAAACAGAACTAACAATTATTGCTACATGTGTGACTGCATCATATAATTACTATTAATTAATAATATTGATAGTTCATCATCTAGCTGACTACGTCTTGTATTATTATTATTATTTTTATTTTTCTAAAATCCTGTCAAACGTGCACAAACTACTAGCTACTACTAAATATTGTAGAAACATAATTTTCTGTAAAGTTGCTTTGTAACGATTTGTATTGTAAAAAGCGCTATACAAATAAACTTGAATTGAATTGAATTGAAGTCTCCATCCACAAATAGACATACTGTACATCCTTTGCAGATATAAGGTATGTCATTGTACTTTAACAGGTAATCCGATACGTGCCATATTTTAAACAAGCTTTCACTAACAGGGTTTAATACCACAGTTACGTTAGAATGCATCTCATTCTTGTTTCTATGGCGGCACATCGGTCCCATCATGAGGCATGTGGTCCGGAGCGTGTATGACCAAGGCATTAGTTCAACCGAACTCACTCCAAATATATGAACTTGCCTGTTTTTGAATACCTTGTATTTAAGGCGTTCGTTTACGTCCATATTAGGGTTAAATCTTTGGACTTTAAATGAAATGTACTATTGTTTTGCACCGTTGACTGATTGCAGCAGAACATTTAGACTGATAACTTCCGTGCGCAGATGCGGCAAATTTGTCACAGGACAAGCGAGATGACAGTAGTGCCGACTACATGAACTAGCTGTTTTAAATATAGTATTTTATATTTAAAGTCAGTTTATCAGTACGTCTGAAAGTATATTTTTCGATTATTGGTGATTCCACAGGCTCTTTTCGTGCAGCTGCATGGTTAAAATGGCAAATAGTAAGCTATGACAAGAATAAAGAATCTTTCTCCTACTCCACCCATGCACGATTACATCGTCGTTATGTACCAAAAGATCCCGCTGATCAAACAGCACCTTGGCTCTCTTGGCTCCTCTGTTAAATCCAGCCTCAGAAACCTGGGGGTTGTGTTTGACCAGGCCATGTCTTTGGAGATACACTCAAAACAGCTTGTCCGAAACTGCTTTTATCACCTTAGGAATATCTCTAAAATACGCAAAATGTTGTCAAAGAAGGACTCTGTTGACTCTTTTAAAAAAGATTTGAAGACTTGTTTATTTAAGAAAGCTTTTGGTTGATGAGTTTTTTCACTAGTGTCACTTTGATTTGACTTATGTATATACATTTTTATTTTTTTGTTCTACTTTTCTTGTGTACAGCACTTTGTGATTTTATCTGTGAAAAGCGCTTTAGAAATAAACTTTACTTACTTACTTACCATCGATCTCACATGCTGACAATATGTCGATTCGACAATGACCATATTGCTGATTCATAGCACCTATTCGGGGTACACTGGCACAGGAAAATCTATTTATTTTTCACACGCTTAATTTCGAATACAGTGACTGCACCAAGATTTTCTGACTCGTTATCGGAAGCAGCTCATTGGATTTGCTAAACAATTATTCAAGTAAGCCTCACAGCGTCTCCCCTCATAGACAACCAAATTGTTCTTAGTATCGAACTGCCTGTCAGGTGCTGCAATAGTGCTCCCTGTTGAGCCAACCTTTGCCTTCTCCGTTCAACTAAAAGCAAAGCTTACTCATATGACATCGCAAGTATTAAACTCCTGTCAGATGCTGCAAGAGCTTTCCCGCTTAAGCAATCTTGGCCTTTCCATCTGACCACAAGTGAATCTTACCCGATTAATGCCCGATTAACCCGAGTTAAAAAAAAACACCAACGACACGTACCTATCGAACACCAATGAGGGCATCGCAGCTACAACATTTTTTCCTCTGATGGCGAGACGTACCCATCCAATACCGCAAATTAAGCTTTCGCCGGACACCAACGGGTACTTAGCAGATAAAACAATCTCATTTTCCCTCTGATGGTTGGAGAGACTACCCATCCAGTGTCGCAAGTAAAAAAAAAAAAAAAAAAAAAAAAAAAAAAAAAAAAAAAAAAAAACAACTCCCACCGGATGCCAGCTATAGCCCCCTGGCTAGATAACCTGACCTTTTCCATCCTATGGTTGACGAAGCTTCTCTCTTCGATGCCAGGAGCTCGAGCTCCCATCGGATGCTGACGAGAGCCTCCCGGACAGACAACCTCACCTTTTCCATCCTGCAGCCAGCAAGGCTTACCTGTTGGTGAAAGCCCCCTCAAGGCTTACCTGTAGGTGAAAGCCCCCGGCTACATTTCTTGCCGTTCCGTCTTACGTACGGAGAGGTTTACCCATTCAATGCATGGAATCGGGGCTCCCATTGGATGTAGGTGAGAGCCTCCCGGCTAGACAACCTTACCTTTTCCGTCTTTTGGCCAGCGAGGCTTACCCGTTCGATATCTGGAGCTAAGCTCCTATCGGACGTAGGTGAGAGCCTCCCGGCTAGACAACCTTTTCCATCCTTCAGCCAGAGAGGCTTACCCATTCGATGCCGGGAGCTAAGCTCCTGTCGGACGTCGGTCAGAGCCTCCTGGCTAGACAACCTTACCTTTTCCATCCTTCGGCCAGCGAGGCTAACCCGTTCGATGCGAGTGCTCCCATCGGACGCCGGCGAGAGCCTCCTGGCCAGACAACCTTTACCTTTCCATTCTATGGTCGGCGAGACTTAACCCGTCCGATACGTGTGCTACCTTCGGACGTCGGTAAGAGTCTCCCGGCCACGCAACTTACCTTTCCATTTGATGGTAGGCGAGGCTTAACCGTCCGATGCTATGAGTCTCGACATCTCGTCAAATCCTGCAAAAAAAAAAAAAAACTCTCAGCTATCCTCACATCTTTTAACCCCACCTGGCGTGGCTTACCCGTTCGATGTTCTGAGTATGATGCCCCATCAAATGCCGTTAGAGCCCTCCCAGTCGGGTTTTCCTTTTCATTCTCCCCGTCCAGCGAGACTTACCCGTTTGATGCGAGCACTCCCTTCAGATGTCTGGCGAGAGTTCTCCCGGTCGGGGTTTCTATACTTGCCGGCCACAAGCGAGTCTCATCCATCCGATGCCGTGAGTCGGGATCTCCTTTCGGATGTCGCCAGAGTCCTCCTTGTCGGCCAGCCCAAAGCTTTTTATCTGCCAAACCGAGAGGACCCAGACGTCCGTCATCCTGAGTCTCAAATCTCCAGTTGGAGGCTTCATGGGCCCTCTCGGTCAGCCTTAGGCCCTTCGCCCACAGAATAGCGGGGGCTATCAGCCAGTAGGGCCCGTATGCCGACACCGTGACCTATTCCGGTCGAGGCAACTCGGGCCCTCCTGGTCGGGCATCACAACCACGCTGCTCCTCCTCATCGGCCGGTAGAGCTCACCGTTCCAAACGCCACAAGCTCCCATTGAGCATGGGCTAGAGCCCTACCTACCGGGTGCTCCCAACCACGTAGTTCAGTACCTGCAGCCAGTAGGGCCTACCCTTCCAAAGTCGCTTCCACCGAAGTGCGTAGGTCCTTTCGGACTGCCAATGAGACGACTTCTCAGAAAATCAAAATCAGCCCCCGCCAGTACTCTATGCTATTTTTTGGGGGGGCATTCTTTAAACTGGCGGCTGTCCTCTTGTTCATTTGCTTTTTGGGGGGTACTCTAGGTTCGGGCCGCAGGCCAATATTCATACCATACCTCAGCTAATTATATGTAAGCGTGAACTCGTAAAATGATGTTTTATTAACAAGATTCGGGAGGAGCGCGTCAGATACTTAGCCTAATCAACACAGGTGGACCATAATCAAGTAATCAATCCCATAGTATAAATATCGCTGACTTACCTCTATCCATTGACGGTTTATCAGCATCCCTCCTCCACCCCATCTCCTCACTTTGAGTTCACTTTATAAATAGACCATTCCTGAGCTCGGAGCCCTTCCCCGGACAGCACGGCAAATATGCATACCATACCTCAGCTAATTATATGTAAGCGTGAACTCGTGAAACAAGGGGAGTCTGCCTTTAGTTACTATGCTGCACGCAGCTGTAATCAGCTTCCAGAAAAGATCAGATGTGCTAAAAAATTAATCACATTTAAATCTAGACTCAAAACCCATCTGTTTAGCTGTGCATTTATTGAATGAGCACTGTGCTATGTCCGAACTGATTTAAAAAAATTTTTTTTATGTAAAATCATTTTCTAACTTTTTTTAAATTCATTTTAAGTAAATGTTTTAATCATTTTAAAAGTTTTAAAATTGCTTGTATTATTTTTGTTATTATCTTTCTTCATGATTACCGTATTTTACCGGACTATAAGTCACACTTTTTTTCATAGTTTGGCTGGTCCTGCGACTTACAATCAGGTGCGACTTATTTATCAAAATTTATTTGACATGAACCAAGAAAAATGAACATTGACATGAACCAAGAGAAAACATTACCGTCTACAGCCGCGAGAGGGCGCTCTATGCTGCTCAGTGCTCCTGTAGTCTACACTGAGCAGCATATAGCGCCCTCTCACGGCTGGAGACGGTAATGTTTTCTCTTGGTTCTTGGGTCTAAATGTGCTTTATAAATAAACTTGCCTTGCCTTGCCTTTACAGTGATGTGTTGTAAATACAACTGTACTGCTACATTTGATAAATTTACACAAGACTTCCCAGAATTTTGTTTTCCCTTGAACAACATTAAAGTAGTAGTAGTAGCCTTTTATTGTCACTAGTCACAAGTACCAGCGAAATTAGCCATCAACCTGTCCATACACACACTTTACATACATACAATGGGGTAGACAGAACAGGAAGACAGGATATTGAGGAAGAAATACAGCATAACATTAGGGAAGTGAGGAGAAAAAAAACAACACCCAGACTATGCTCCTTTTGGGAGTACAGTATGGGAACCGAAAAAACACCTCAGCAACAAAAGCACATACACCATAAACACAAGACTTTGTAACTGGGGACGGAAATTGGGGGGGTCGAGGTAATCCAGTGCAGGCAGCAGCCATCCTACCCTGCAGCTATTAAAGCGCTGGTCACGGACCTGCTTGACAGACTGGCGGTACAAAGCGGCGAAGGCGAGGGATGGGGGGAGGTTGCGGGTGAATGCATATCTGTATCTGTGTGTGTGTTAGAGTTTTGTGTATTTGTAGGCTTGGAGAGTTGTGATTCAATCTAGGTGCCTCAGTCCGCAGATTGTGATAGCGTCAGAGCAAGTTGCCATGGAGACAGCCTTGTTCAGGTCCCAGACAGAGTCAACATCAACAGGTGGAAGACGGGGGGAGGAACGTGAGAGCGTCTCACTCCAGAGCTCTTCCAGGGTTGTTGTTGTTCCAGCAGTGGCCTTGGCCGCGACCAGTGCTGGTAGAGGGAAGCCGAAAGAAGATAAGATTGCAATTGTTTGGTCTTGGGGCGAGTAGCCGCATTCCAATTCCACGGCTACTCTCTTTGTCCATTTCTGGTCTCCGATCGATCCAATTGCTTTTTCCAAAGCCGTGAGCTTCTCCATGATTTTATCCATGTTGCATTTCATCTCCATGTTGTTATCCATATTGTGGTTAATAGTCTCAGTCTCAATGCTGACCGCTCTGCCCACTGCTTCGATCATGACGGGAAGCCCTTGTAAGCCTTTGACAGCTGTCACCATTTTCTGAATCCCTCGATAAACCAGGGCAATGCCTAATCCAATCAGCAGAATACCTGTTATCATGGTTCCGAATAGGTAGATATAATGTCCTCCACGGAAAGATCCACCACACACACCACCCGCCACCTCTCCCACGCGTCCATCGTGTAGCCAGCTGTGGACGTTCCGGCAGGGCAGTCAGGTTCCCCCGAACCCAAAAGATGGTGTCAATTGCTTTGAGAGACCAGTTATCAAATCCATGATTTTTAGTAGGAGAGCAGTGCAGAGAGAGTCTCTGAGTTTACGAGACAAGAGGAGCAAAGCAGGGAAGGTAAGGGAGAGGAGAGGGAGAGAAAATGCGACCGCCTTCGTTGAGAGCCAGAGAAGAATTAAAGGTGTTAAACAAGCATTTTTATGATGTTATTCTTTATGTAGCAAAATTGCCCTGGTTTACGTAGCCATTTGAAATGGCCTTCTCATTCAATATTGGACCAATTCCAAAAATGTTTTCACCACAGTTACAGGGACAAGGTTTAAAAAATACAGGAATTTCTTTAAAGCAATAAATCAATTCTTTATTAAAATGTCTTATTTATAAATAGCATGCAAAGAGCAAGTAAAAAAATACTTTTCATACTATTAAGTCAACACTCCATGAATGTTGAAAATAACCGAGCAACAAACAAGACCCAAAGGACCTGGTGCCAACATTTCAACTCCACCTCAAAGGTCCTGAATCCATGCCCCAATTGTGTCAGGGCTGTTTTTTCAGCACAAGGGGGACCAAAATAATATATGGAAGGTTGGTTTTAATGTTGTTGCTAAAAGGTATCCATTAAACAAATTCCAATAATCATTTGTCTGAAGAGGCTTTTCCTATGGAATTTTCTGCCGACTGAGCTGCAACTGTTAAATCCTGATAAATCCTTTGCAATGTCCTCCATAGACCGTCTGGACCATGTTCTTTTCCAGGATGCAACACCAAATGTGACTTAGTTTTCAGTCATCCTAGTTAAGGATGAGGCTTGCTTTTCCAAAACATCCAATGGCCACTGTAGAGAGGAAGCTAGAGGTGGATTATTTTCCTTTTTAAAATAAAATGCCCAGACACAAACTTCTTATTTATAAAATTCATACTAACTTACTGTATTCATTTGTGGTGTCAATTAGTATGGAGAACCCTGGGCTCCTAGCATAAGACACAATCAAAATATAATTTGAAATATAATTGGAAACTCTGGGTTTTCAGTTTCAGAGAACGAGATCAGATAAACTCTAGATAAGTGACCCTCGCAACTTATGGTGAACAAACGCTGAGTTTTCCTCATTCATAATGTCGCTATCAAAGCACATATCTGAACGCATTTACATCTTTAGAAACATTGAAATCCTGGTTAGATAGTTTTTTTTTTTTTTTTTTACCCAAATATGATCTTTAACATGACCGCTTTATTATTAATCTGTCATCGATGACAGAGAGAATCTCTGGACATCGTGGATTTCTCTTCAGCACAGAATAAAATCTATAGGCTACACTGTCCTTTATAACACTGTGACTATGTGGACAGGCAGCTGTCAGGTTGGCAACAATTGCACTGAAACACTTACTGTAAAATACATTAGGCCTACTGTAGTAGCCTAATTACTAAACTAATCTGTATAAAACCAATCAATTAAAAAATCTTTCATATGGTAGTTGCACTGATTGGAGCATCTATATTGTAGTTATGGTGGATAGGCTATGATGTGAACATTTGTGAGTGAGGATGACTGTGGTGCAGCTGAAACAAAGGAATGTAATTTAAAAATGAGTTTTTCCATTATTATCGCCTGATAGTCTAAATATGTTTAACAAAATTTCATTAAACACAAAATGAACTCAGAGCTCAGGGATAAGCTCAGTTTGTTGAGCCTGCTTTCTGAAACAGGGTCCTGACTATGCTCAGATTCTGGTCACTTCACTAGAGGTACACACAAACAATCCTATTCTTGCTTGCACCAAGCCATGGCTTTTTGAATCCCAAAAAAGGGACTTCAATTAATAAGGGTCAGGAGTCAGAGCAACCTGAATTTTTTGGGAATTTGGCTTTTTAATTGATTTAGGATTAACATTACTAATGCATTTACCTCAGAATCAGGATCTGCAACGGGGTTAAGGGCCTGGCCAACCTGCCACAACTGATTTGGTGTCAGGTTCTGCTCAGTCCTGATGGGATGGTTGTCCCATGCATCACTGAAGACATCTAGGCTTGCCTGAATGTGCGGTAGGAAAACAACTTGGCAGCAGAAAATGTGTAGGATGTTGCTGATGTCAAGTAGATGTTCATCCTCAAGAGATTGCAGGATATTGTAATACACTCCTGTAACTCTCATGAACAAATCACGCCAGAGGCATTCAATCCTGTATAAAAAAAATAAAAAAAGAGGAAAATAATACATTTTTCATAACGTGTCCTTTAAGATCCTTTGAATAACTTAACTTTTCCCCAGCCATTGAATAAATGGCCATGTTTCAAATTGATTATTGTATACATTTTAACAGAAATCAACTGACATGGGAGTTAATACTATAAATTTAATTCTAAGAGTTTTTTTATTTTGTATGTTTGCGATCATGGCCAGTAGATTTTTTTGGTGAGGATATTGTCTGTTCTTACAATTGCTTATGGTAGGCATCTTAATAAATACTACCTTTAGGCTTCCAAAATTAAGTTTAACTCACTGCTGATTGTGTACGCTTTCCCCGCAATGAAGCTGTCAATGTCAGTTCCACGAACTGAGAACATTAATTCCACTATACCCACATTTTCTCCTTCATGATCTCCTCTCACTCTGAAAATAAAACATGAATTTTAGATCTCATCAAGGACACAATTATGCAAGTGCCAACAGATAAAACATGAATCCTTTAAATTTCCCTGCATTTTTACATAATATTGTAATAAAGTATGCTCTGACGGGTCTATGTACTGTATGTACGTGGTATAATTGATCTGTAGGTGCTCACAATGTATAATGAGAAATACAAGTCACTTCAATTGTTTTTCTTTCCTAAACCAGAAAACAAGCCAAAATACTGGGCCCTGTTTCAGAAAGCAGGCTTAAAAAACTGAGCCTGATATGTGAAACTGAGTTCCAGAACAGCTGATCAGAATTAGTTCAGTCAACTCGAAGTATGTTTGTGTATATAACTAAGTAAGTATGTGTGAGGTTACAGCAAACTGTAGTTGAATCATGTTAGAGACAACAATTTAAAAGTAGCCCATGTCATGTGAAAGAGCAAGACCATTGAGAATTCTGTAATATCATCTTTAAAAAATTGTACATAGATGTGTTAATGATACAAGTTTCAGATGCAACTGTGCAAAAGTGACCTGGAGGGGTTTGTGATGCTGAGTATGTCCACTTGTAGATCCAAGCATGTGTTCAGACTATGCTACTTTGAACCAACTGCAAAGCACTACTATATCTGCAATAATAAGTTTGAGTGTTTTTTTTTTTTTTTAATCTGATGGAGCCGTTTGAGGGAAGCATCAAATTTACACAATTACAATAATAATTACAATTAAATAACATCACTACCTCAGAGGAAACCCATGATCATTCACAACTTCATTGAAGAATGCCAGGTGGGTATCAGATCGGTTGTTGTCTGCTACCTTAAGGTACATCATCTACACACACAGGAACAAATAGAATAATACATCAATACGGTCAATAATTTATTTTCCCCTGTAAAATAAGTAAGCTGACAAAGTTCTAAAGAGGTAAAAACAATGTCTACGTAAATGACAGGTGGAACAGTAAGAACTATTGAATCATTCAATTTACAATGGGATCTCTTGACATGAGAAATCAAAACTTTAATTTTAGTTCAGTTTATTATAAAGAGTTCAGCACTGATAAAACTGCATTGGCATGAGGAATAGTTCGCTGAATGGGACAGATGTAAACTTGACAGGAAAATTGTTAAAGGTTAAATGTACACCCTCAAAGTTAACATAGAATAATACATAATAGGTTCAATACGACTTTGCAAAACCAAATTCATGTAATTGACTTTCCTGAAATCATTCAAGTGAATAGTCAATTAAAATGAATGGGACTTAGGAATGTACTGTGTATGCCAAGGCTAACCAGTTGCTTATTTTTTTATTTGTCATGAACATCCAAGAGACCATAAGGACATTTGCTACATGTATTCATGTAAATAGCCTAATGCAAACAAACAATCTTTAATTTTCAAAGATTAGTTTCTCCACTCGTTTTCACATTTCAAAAATGCATACATAATTCATGTTGCAAATTATCCTAATGGTCTCTTGGATGTTCAGGGCAATTCTAAAAAATAAGCCACTGGTGAGGCTTCGCATTCACATACAAAGAATCAGGATCAGAAGACCCCACTTTAAAATGCATAACTTTTAGTTATTTGACTTTTAGTAACTTTTTGTTATTTTAGTTATTAAACAGTATTTGGATTAGAGCTATAGGAGTTTGCAAAGACTGTCTGATTCTGACTTTTTCAAATTACTGTGAAAATCTATGACATGAATTAGGAGGTTCCAGTTGAGTTGGTATGGAATGACCCTAGGGGTAGGCTACACTGCTGGATGACAGAAAACCACAGAAGTCAAATATATTTGTTTCTAAGGAACACCACCTGTTTGTACAGAAAATAAACTGAAACGTATGAGAAGAAAACATCTTCCATGCTTAAAATGGGGTCTATCAATAACATTTTGCAGTTCTTTATCCTTTACAGGTAAAATTCTTATCTTTCTTGAATAGCCATCTATTCCCCCAAAGATAACAAAGTTGTACCTAGGTTAAAACAAATCAGACAATAGTAAGTCCAAAACACACTACATAACATCTCCAACAGCCTATGTCTTACAATACAATATCTCTGGGAATGTAAGCAGAACAAAATCAGTTCATGGCACTCTAATTCAATGAAGTTCACTTCACTGTGATCTGTTACTCTGTTTGATGTGATACAATATACACAATGTCAGATACACAACTAGAAACAAAAACGAACAGATAGATAGTGTGCAGACATATCTGATGAGCTTGTGATTGGTGTCAATGTGCACCATGTACTTTGGGTAAGGAACTGTGTACGTTCTCCTCACCACACATCTCCAAGTTCTAGAAGATCTGTGAGGGTATCTACTGACATCGTCAATTGTGGATGCCCACAAAAGCCCTTCTGCAAATCCAGTGTTATAAATGTCTGCTCATTCTCCATCTCCTGTTGGATAACAGTACTTAAATTATACTTAAGTACTTAAGTAATTATTCTCCTACACTCACTGCGTCATCCAGAGCGCTTAATAAAACTAAATTCTGATGGCAAACAAAATGTAACCCTTCCATGTCAAGAGGCTGCCTCTCCAAGATGTGTAGCAGTCGGTTATGCAATCTCTGAAGGATTTCACACTTGTGATTCCTAAGGGATAGAGAGAAATAGATATTCAATTTTGTTCACTTTCCCCTTTAATGCAGAATCAGAAGCTGTGAATTGGAGGCCAACGTCAGCTTCGTCTTATGCCGGTTTCACATAAGTTAACATTAGAACGCAAAATTGGGGCCGGGGACAGCTCCCAGGCCAATAACTGCACAAAAGCCTGAGCTGCTACCTCGGCTTGGGGCGACAGACCCTGTCAAACAGTCACATAATTCACAAGAATTTAAACTTTATGGAAAGATATTCCCCTGACCCTAGCCTAGCTCAGTAGCTTATGTTAATAGTTGCACAATTAAACCGGTTAATATTAACAATTAAACAACATCTTATAACAAAGAGATAACTAGCTAAACACTTTAAATTGTACTTACTGCTCCCCTGTCGTTGCCAGAAGCCATGTTGAGGTCTCAACCAACTGACAGACAGAACTCAACTGCGCTAGCTCACGCTCGCGCCACAGGCATAGCATGCTGTGTGAACGCATTGGCTTATAAGTAAACAATCCCCCACGTGGAGTGCATTCTTGTGATTGGCTAAAACAAGGGAGATATCTGATTGGTTACTGATCATTTCCTGTTTAAAGAAAGGCATTTGTGTGTCGAGCCAAGTCAGGGGAGTCTCAAAATTCACACACAAATGCAGTGAAGTTCACAGACCGCAAGCAGTTTGTGAATCAAGATATATTTGTGTGTGCATCAGAAATACATTTCTGGATCTTGTCCTGTGCATTTCTGAATCTTGAGTGCATTTGTAAATTTTGTGTGCATTTCTGAATTTTGTATGCATTTGTGAATCTTCTGTGCTTTTTAAATTTTGTGTGTGTATTTGTGAATTTTGTGCGCATTTGTGTATCCTGTGTGTATATTTATGAATCATATGTGTGCATGTATGAATCCTGTGTGTGCATATGTGAATGTAGTGTGTGCATTTATCTTTATTGAGACTCTTTTAGCTCCATAGGCCTTTGATTCAACCAGTTTCATTATGATTCTATCTTCTGTCTCCCACCGTAGAAAAAGAACGGCTCCGTAGGAAGCTTCACAACCATTGGAAAATGTGATCCCCCATTGGGCGACCTATGGCTCAAAGGGGTGTGAGACTCCTGTCGAATCTGAGTTGGCCAAGCCTTACATATTGCTCAAAGAGTTTTATTGCAGCCGTTCGTAGACGTGACGAAAGCGGATCGCCCCAGGTGCCCTGAAAGGACTCTCTTATAAGCATCACTCCTCGTTGCTTGGCAGGTGAGGCCAGGCCAATTGGGTCATAGAACCCTGCAATCTGACTCAGCAGTATGCATCGGGTAAGAGGGACTGGGGTGCTGCCTCTTATCTCATCCTCTCTTAGATCCAGACCAGTCCTCATCTTTCCTTGTCTCCTTGAGAAGTTCACCGATGTCAGCACAAGGAGTTTATCAAATTCTGGTTCATATTCTAATCCCAATGCCTTATTCTCCTCATCCCGCATCTGGTTGGGGAGTATCAGGGTCTTGGGTTCTGTTGACCTGACGTTGCTGGAGTCAGTGGGTTTTCCACTCCTCCCACCTTGGCCTGTCAGGACCCAGGGCTTGAGGAGAAGCCACCTGCTTTTAGGGTCTTTCCAGTCCTTTGGTCATCTTGATCAGAGTTTGGAGATCAACATGCGACGTCAAGATATCGTCCACATAGCAGTCCCCTGTCAGGTTCTGGCACTCTTCAATCATGGATGTAAACTGAGGCAGGTTTGCCGTCTCTCTCGTGGCAACCTAACCTAGGCATCCGGCAGGCTTGTCGACGATGTTGACCCTGACGACGGCAAACACACCGATTTCATCTTCGGGGTTGTCTCTCCAGAGGAATCAATGGAGATGCACCTCCTCATCCTTCAACCACACTAAATTATACATTTTCGTAACATCACCAAGAGCAGCATACAATCTGCTCTTGAATCTCAGCAGGACACTTTGGATCGAATTGAGGACATCAGGGCCTTTGTGCAAGAGGTTGTTCAAGCTTAACTCTTTAAACTCCTGGCTACTGTTCCAGACTATCTTCACTGGCGTTGAACTGGAAGGATGATTCAGGGCAACCAGATGGCTTATGTACCAGACTGGGCCATTCCAGTCCACGATCTTTTCCTTTGTGAGCTCGATAGCTGCTCTTCTTGATACCATCTCACGGATCTGCTCCCCATACACCGCTTTCAACACAGGTTCTCTTGCCAGCCGAACCTCAATGTTCCGGAAAGTTGCTTCCACTGCTTAGCGGTTATCTGGCAGAATTGCTGGGCTTACTTTGCATGGCTAGGCCACATCCCAGTGTGGGGAGTCGCTGTGTTTGTCCGCTAGCATGTAAGAGAGACAGTCCTTTATCTTTTCTAAGTCCCTTTCTTCTCCAAGGGTCATCTCTTTGCCTCCTGGAGGGCACTTGCTGCACTTGCAACTACCACATTTCAGGTCACACGCTGCTCCAATACTATCCCACTTAAACCACTCAAACACCTCCTTATTCGTGGCAGTGGTGCTGCTAAGGGTCACTTTGGTGTCCACAAGGACTTCCTTATACAACCTTGAGGATGTTCTCATAGACCTTGCAAAGTGAGTTTCAGACTGGTGCAGTGTTAAGTAGACCACATCAAAAAGATCAGGATGAGTACCACCAACAGTTTTGCCCAATGGGCCGTCCCAGAGGACTAGATCTCCCTCCAACTTGAACGGCTGTGGAACTAGACGACCTTTCCTGTGATTGATCAGAAGATCGATATTCTCAGGGTGGACAAGCTCCTCTGCAGCGACGTCAGGAGAGATCCTTTGCAGTTGCTGCAGGCCATAGCAAAGCAGTTTGTGCTCCATTACCGTCCCCTTGATGGTCTTCACTCTTAGTCATAAAGGGGGTATCGCTTGGTTATGACTGTCTTTCTCATCTCTCCTATTCCAAGGACAATTAACTTGATGTGCTCACCAATCAGTCCAAGGCGATGGGCAGCGTTGTTTGTTATATAGCTGGTGTCAGAGGCAAGGTAAATAGAGTGCCTTTAAGCTGGCTTGAGTTAGTGGTCACTTCCAGTAACATCATAACTCTTTCAGTCCACCTCCAGCAGTGCAGATCATGGTTAAGGCTTTGTTGGAAAATGCCTTCCTGAATTCTGCTCTTAATTCCGGAGTGACTTTTGGTACCTTGCACCTTGCTGCCAGCGTCTTTCTCCTCTGGAGATCCATCTCCCTGAAGACTTTGCAGGCAAACAGCCTGTCAGCGTGTGTCTCATCAGCACAGGCAGTGCACGAGCCCAAGCATGGCTTCGATTGAGACTCTCTTCAGCCTGAGGTAGCTTTGGAGAATGCTTTTTTAACTCCTTTTTCTGGTTTGTCTCCTGGGCCTTTTCACTGAAGAGCTTCCCTCTCTAGGGCTCACCTCCAGCTGATCCAGCTCCTCCAGGATTTCCAGGAAGTGCAATAAGCAGTCAAAGTGGTTATGTGGAGCAAACCAATTCACAGGCTCAGTCTTGTGCGCAATCCATTTCTCCTTCAGAGAGCAGGTGCTCCAGTACTGGGTACAGGTGTCACACTGGGAATTTGGGACTGCGTGCGACCTCTAGTAGGCCCCTCGCCGGACTCGCTATGCCCTCAATCAATACCTGCATCTTCAACCTGTTCTCCCTCGTAGACCTCTTCTGTCTGCTTCAACTTTTGCCAGCTCCGCACCCAGTCATGCAATCTGTTGTCCAGCTTGTATAGCTGCTGCTTATACACTGTTGTCTTGGCTCCAGAGACAAGACCTTCACATTCAAGCACCTTCTGCTCAAGCATTTTGATTCTCTCCACCAGACCCTCTTGAAATTCTTCCTCTTACAATTTCACATCAGTGTTCTCCACTTCAGTACATTTCTTCTCTGCACCGTCGGTGTACAACATAAAGTCGAAGTAGGCGAATTTGGACCACAATGTCTCCTTAGCAAGGCGGAGCATTTCTGTATAGGTGGCAAGGCACATCGCCATTTTCTCCTCCACATGAGCCTCTTCTTTACCTGCTTTTTCTTCCTCACCTTTTACTTCTCCTTTTACTTACTGGCTTCCGGCTTTGCTACTGTTCGTACGTTCTAGTTTACTGCTCTGCGCTTTGCTTCTTATTTCTGTACTTTTCTCAGATTTTTCTAAGATTTTTACTTCAGCAGATTAGCACAGTGCTCAAATAACATATTTTTGGCACAAACGCTAAAACTAAAAACTCTTTGGGACTGGAATAATACTACAAAAAGAAAACTTTGCCTCCCACTGCCAGCAGCTTACATTCCAGAGACGGGATAACAACTGCCTACATTCTAACAGAAGAGAGAGAAAATGCCTCCTGTTGGATCTACTTGTTGCATTAACTGCTGCAAACTTCTACAAAGGATTGTGATTCTTGAAACAAAGTTACTTGCTGGACTTCCAAAACAGGCGGAACACTTAGCAGACCGTAGTCATGGACCCTTTCGGCATACAGCCGGTGAGTCCCATGAATCTTCTGAATCTCAACAGTTTATACCAAGTTTAAAGGAACAAGCTGAAACTGATCACCACACTAATCAATGGCACAAACAGGGAGACCCAAAGGAACATGAGACATCAGATTGTCACGAGTTTCTCGTATTGCTGCCGTAGCTTCCTCTACCCCAGATACAACTATGACAAGGCTTGTATATACTGGCATTCTACCACCCCCTATACATCTTGAGAACAGATTTGAAGCATTAATGAATGTGGGTGAGGAATCCCCAAATGTGATTAAACATCTATTGGATCAGTCAGCAGCTAACACAGCTACTAACAGGCGCTCAAGGTCAAGCAGATAGTGGCATTCAGCTCAGAGCGCAGCCGAGCCCAGGTCTCTGATAGTGGGTGACTCTATTATCCGAAACATCCGTAGCAGGACTACAACAACATGCTGCCTTCCTCAAGCAACGGTCTCTGATGTGAACAAGGAACTTCAGAACATTCTGATGAAGCACAAGACTGCAAATCGAATCAACATCCATGTGGGAAAGAATGATATTCGGAAAGAGCAGTCAGAACTCCTTAAGTGAGTTCACTTTAGTGAAATCTTTGAAACACTTCGAAGAATCAAAGTTCAGTCGTTGATCAGTGAACCACTCCCAGCAAGAGGAACAAATATGTTTTCACGGTTGCTTGGGCTGAACACATGGCTACAAAGATCTTGTAATATAAAAGGAGTGAATTCCATCGACAACTTTTCTGGGGCCATAGACAATTGTTTAAACTGGATGGCCTCCACCCAAACAAACTTGGTGCTAGAGTGTTTAAGGACAATATCTACTTTTCCCACCATCATCCTTCAGCAGAGTGTGTCAATCCATTCAGCACACACATGACGGGTCCGAGTCATGTCATCATGTGGTTGACATATCCCACAAGGACACTGATAACTCCATGCAGCCAAAACAAGCACTGCTGATGGACACTATCCCAGCTGAGCCCTGCCCACAGAGCTCCTCACAGACAGACTGTGATGTATCAAAACACCTACAAGATTCAGCACCCAAGGATGACTTTCTGGGAAACAGCCAGGGAAGCCAGGACAACACATCACAGCCACCGGAAACACCAGAGACACAGCCCATCTCACCAGACACATGATCCCTCTCTCCAGCATCTCCACTTCTGTGCTTTTCACAGAAAATGGAGGAATTGGTGTATGCTGGGACTAAACTGTCTCACTCATTTGCTGCAAGCCCGCAGATATCAACAAAAAAACGGCTGGCCCCCCAACCACCAAAGCCTGTGGGCCCTGCTCCTGTGAGAGCTCTCCGACTGCTGCCACAACACCAGGGCCCAAACACTCTATCTGCTGAAGGTGAACCAAAAACAACTGATAGCAGCTCTCAGTGATATGTGTCGGGTCCCCGCTATAATAGCAGCAACATTCACAAATGCCTACAGAACAAGCAGTGTGCCTGTAGCTTTCTCGATTTCAGTTTTATCACGTGATAGAAAGTCTAAGGCCATCTCAAGCCGAAGGGCGAACTCATCTAATCTGCAGCCTATTATGCATCAAACTAAGATTGATGTAAAGACGCAAAGCACAGGCATCAAGTTAGTATCTTTAAACATTCGCTCACTAAAAATGAAATCATTTCTAATCAATGACTTCATAACCACAAACAATCTGGATTTTATGTTTTCTAAACGAAACATGGCTAGAAGACAGCTGCAATGCAACAGTCCTTAATGAAGCAGCCCCTCCTAACTTCACTTACATGAGTGTCTGCAGGACTGTTAGGAGAGGTGGGGGTGTAGCTGCTCTATTTAAAGATGTCTATCAATGCAAGCAAGTGTCATTTGGTCAGTACTTGTCTTTTGAATATGTGCTGAAAGGGTCTCCACGCATTCTGTTTATTATTATTTACAGGCCTCCAAAATACTCTCCAGTCTTTGTTGAAGAGGTCACAGAAATGTTATTAATGATTTCCTCAGAGTTTGACTGTTTTGCTATTGCAGGGGATATTAATATTCACATAGACAAAGCAGAAAACAAAACTACAAAAGAAATGATAACGGTTCTAAACACTTTTGACTTGACTCAGCATGTGCATGGACCCACACACAAAGGTCTAAACATTTCATCCATTTTTATTAAGGACATAGCACTATCTGATCACTTCTGTATTTTCTTTGATATTTTAATCTCTGCTACAACTGAATCTAGATTGGTCTATGTCAGAAGGAGATGCATAAACGAGAACACAAGTTTTCTATTTATGGAGGCTATATCTTTAAAACCAAGCATTTCTGCAGACTCTGTTGATATTATCCTTGATTCCTTCAACTCAAAAGTTAAGAATGTTATTGATGATATTGCTCCAATAATAGTCAGAAAGAAAACAAACAGACAGAAAAGCTGAGCGGATGTAGCGGAAGACACAACTTGAAATTCACCATCTATAAAGACAGTCTTCATGCTTTTAATGTAAAATCTAGCCACAGCTAGACAGAATTTCTTCTCAAACCTTATAAACAGTAAGTTAAATAACACTCGTACTCTTTTTGCCACTGTTGAGACTGACAACCCCACCCCCCTAAGTCAGATTCCCAATGAAATGCTCTCAGACTGCAAATGCAATGAGTTTACATCCTTCTTTTCTGAGAAGATCATCAATATCAGGAAAGCGATTAGCACATCCTCAAGTAATGCGGAGGTCAGACAGATTAGGCCACAATATCAAAATGATACTATGTCTAATTTTGAATCAATTGATAGCAAAATTCTGGAAGACATAGTAGAGCACCTATAATCGTCAACCTGCTGTCTTGACACACTTCCCACATTTTTTTTCAAAAGTGTGCTTAACTGCTTAGAAGTAGATCTTTTAGAAGTGGTGAACGCCTCACTTCTTTCTGGGACATTTCCAAACTTCTTAAAAACTGCAGTTGTTAAGCCCCTCCTGAAAAAGAGCAATCTTGATAACACCATTCTGAGCAATTTTAGACCAATATCTAATCTTCCTTTTATAGGTAAAATTATAGAAAAGGTAGTTTTTAATCAAAAACAAATACTTAAACTCAAATGGATACCTGGACAATTTTCAATCTGGTTTTCGATTGCATTACAGCACAGAGACAGCACCCATTAAGATAATAAATGATATTCGCTTAAATTGTGACTCTGGCAAAAAATCGGTGCTGCGTTTGACACTGTTGATCATAACATACTACTAGAGAGACTGGAAAACTGGGTCGGGCTTTCTGGGATTGTACTCAAATGGTTCAGGTCATACTAACAAGGCAGAGGCAATAATGGGAGTCTAGGAGAGCATAAGTCTAAGTGGACGTCCATGGCATGCGGAGTCCCACAAGAGTCAATTCTTGCACCGCTCTTGTTTAGCCTGTATATGCTCCCACTAAGTCAAATAATGAGAAAGAAACAAATTGCCTATCACAGCTATGCTGATGATACCCAGATTTACCTAGCCTTATCTCCAAAATACTACAGCCCCATTGACTCCCTCTGCCAATGCATTGATGAAATTAATAGTTGGATGTGCCAGAACTTTCTTCAGTTAAACAAGGAAAAAACTGAAGTCATTGCATTTGGAAACAAAGATGAAGTTTTCAAGGTGAATGCATACCTTGACTCTAGGGGTCAAACAACTAAAAATCAAGTCAGGAATCTTGGTGTGATTCTGGAGACAGACCTTAGTTTCAATAGTCATGTCAAAGCAGTAAATAAATCAGCATACTATCATTTAAAAAACATTGCAAGAATTAGATGTTTTGATTCCAGCCAAGACTTGGAGAAACTTGTTCATGCCTTCATCAACAGCAGGGTGGACTATTGTAATGGGCTCCTCACCGGCCTTCCCAAAAAGACCATTAGACAGCTGCAGCTCATCCAGAACACTGCTGCCAGGATTCTGACTAGAACCAGAAAATCTGAGCATATCACACCAGTCCTCAGGTCCTTACACTGGCTTCCAGTTACATTTAGGATTGATTTTAAAGTACTTTTACTCGTATATAAGTCACTAAATGACCTAGGACCGAAATATATTTCAGATATGCGCAATGAATATAAGCCTAACAGAGCACTCAGATCATTAGGATCGAGTCAGTTAGAAAAACCAAGGGTTCACACAAAACAAGGGGAGTCCGCCTTTAGTTACTATGCCACCCGCAGTTGGAATCAGCTTCCAGAAGAGATCAGATGTGCTAAAACACTGGTCACATTTAAATCTAGACTTAAAACTCATCTGTTTAGCTGTGCATTTATTGAATGAGCACTGTGCAATGTCCGAACTGATTGCACTATATTTTCACTGTTTTTTTTTTAAATGTAAAATAATTTTCTGTTTTAAATTCATTTTAAATAAGTAAATTTTTAATAATTTTAAAAGTTTTAAAATTGCTCGTTTTATTATTGTTATTATTTTTCTTTATTATTATTTTACTTTCTTTTATGTAAAGCACTTTGAATTACCATTGTGTACGAAATGTGCTATATAAATAAACTTGCCTTGCCTTGCCTTCTCCTAGAACATCAACATATGTCCAAAGTGTCCAAAGTGTTCTGATCTCATCGATATGAATCCTTTTTTCTAGGAGGTCTACAGTGAAGTACAGCTTTTTGGCACTGTGCTGTTGAGCGCTTTCCTTTTAGTGGCATTAATTCTGCCAAATCCATCTTCCTTTTCCAGCACTAACCGATGCACTGTAACACAGAGGGTCTATTCGCCCTATTCCTTTCCTGGTCAATGCTGACAGGGTGGTGGCAGACTTGGCTTAACGTGCTTGAACCGTTGGTTTATTACTGTGCCATTTTTTCCCCACGGAAAGGGCAACCCAGTGTACAAAGGATATTACTCAGCATTCCACATTTGTTTGTTTATTTGTTTATTTTTTTCCCAAAGATAACCTGGTAATAAACCTGAAACAATAAAAAATGCAACGTTTCACTTTTCATGTGCATACTACAAGCAGCCCCAGTTCTTTACCTCAATAGCCCAATAACAATAAACAACAATAAATAACATTAATCAAAATACAGATATATAATAATAATTTCATAATCATCATTTTATAATTTTCATGTACATGCTTCACACTTCAAACATTATACAACATACTTAAATCCTACAACGAACCAATGCAAGATGCATGCAGTCTTATCAAAAGCAGGAAACTACAGCTTCCAAAATGCCCCGCGGCAGACCAGGAAGTATGTGTAACGAGTAGTCCAGTGAAGGCAAGTGAAGATGAACCCAAGTGCAGTTTATTTACAAGGTGATAATCCATAACACCATCACAAGCAACACCTCCCCCTTTGCCTTTTAGACGCGGCCCATGTTTATAACAGTAATCTTGGGGGGTGGACTCATTTAAAATAATGTAATCATCAGGTTTTAGCCAGGTTTCTGTCAAACAGAGCACATCCATATTATGATCAGTGATCATATTATTTACAAAAAGTGTTTTCGTAGAAAGGGATCTGATATTCAATAAGCCAAGCTTTATCATTTGTTTATCCATATTGCATCTGTTTTTTATTTGTTGAACCTCAATTAAATTGTTAATATTAACTTGGTTTGGACGTTTTTTGTTTTTTCTAGTTCGAGGAACAGACACAGTCTCTATAGTGGGATATCTAGGTGAAAGAGTCTCTATGTGCTGAGAATTAACTGACCTCTGTGACGTGAGGCAGCTAGCAGACGGTCGGTTTAGCCAGTCTGTCTGCTTCCTGACCTGGGCCCCAGTTAGTCAAGTATAAACACTAAGACTATTTGCCATATTTCTAGAGAGAAGAGCGGCGCCACCCCAGAAGGGATGAAGACCATCTCTTTTCAACAGGTCAGGTCTGCCCCAAAAGCTCGTCCAATTGTCTATGAAACCTATGTTATTCTGTGGGCACCACTTAGACATCCAGCCATTGAGTGATGACAATCTGCTATGCATCTCATCACCACGGTAAGCAGGGAGGGGACCAGAGCATAATACAGTGTCTGACATCATGCTTGCAAGTTCACACACCTCTTTAATGTTATTTTTAGTGATCTCCGACTGGCGAAGTCGAACATCATTAGCGCCGGCATGAATAACAATCTTACTGTATTTACGTTTAACTAAGCCAGCACTTTTAAATTTGCCAAGATGTCAGGCGCTCTGGCTCCCGGTAAACATTTGACTATGGTGGCTGGTGTCTCTATATTCACGTTCCGTACAATAGAATCACCAATAACTAGAGCACTTTCATCAGGTTTCTCAGTGGGTGCATCACTGAGTGGGGAGAACCTGTTTAATGTTTTGATCGGAACAGAAGAGCGGTGTTTTGACCCACGACTACGCTGCCTCACTGTCACCCAGTTGCCCTGCTGCTGGGGCTCTGTTTCCGGAACCGAACAATGTACAGGAATCCCTGAGCTAGACGCATCCAAAGCCGTATCTAGAGCCCTAACATTCTTACTGTCCTCAATTAAAGTTTGGATGCGTGTCTCTAATTCTGAAATCTTCTCTGTCAGCCTAACTATTTCCCTGCATTTATCACATGTGAATCCCTCATCAGCGACAGAGATAGATAAACTGTACATGTGGCAAGAGGTGCAAATAACAATAGCAGGAGAAGCTATTACTCACCGTGCTTGATGAAATATTCTTACTGCGGTTGTTTGATGAACTTGTGAAAAACTGGAGCGAGAGAGAGGAGAAAAGAAAACGAGTGCTAACGCAATGCAGGTGTACTGCACTCACGGATATAAAATAAAAGTGAACGATCAAAATTAATCTGATAAGATTGATCGATAATATCAGAAATTTGGTGTGAATTAAGTTATATTTTATCACTTTAATAAACACAGAGTGATAGTAAGATAAAGATTCTAGAGAAAAATAAAAAATAAAAACAGCTACACGGAGCTACAATTAGCTACAGAAGGCCAACAGGAAGTAAAGAAAACACTGTCCAACAGCGACACCCGCCAGTGTGATCAATGCCCTTTGAATCCAGTCTGCCGCCCGGTTTGTTCAGTGCTGGAGCTCCTTTCAGCAGGCTCTAAGATAATTAGGTTTGCAGTACTGTTCCCATAATGCAATAACATCAGATGTTTCCTTTCAAAGGCCAACCTTAAATTAATATTTGCAACCATTTAGTGTGATTTATTGATCTTGGTCCTGCAGGCACTGTGTATCTGCTGCTGGTTTTGGAGGTGCTGGGCTTGAACCAGAAGAGAAAAACTGTATTTCTCCTGAAACCTGCAATGGCTGCAAAACGAATGGACAGCAGAAGAAAAGTGTCAGTAGAAGACACTCTTCAAACCTCATACTGGTAAAAGACATCAAAAGCAAGAACGTGTTGCCTCTTCTCTCTTCTAAATGAATGTTGCCTGTGGATGTCAGGTCATTGCGCCTCATGACTGCAATATAATCTTCTTCTGTTCAGGAGGGAGTTAGTCTTGCCAGTGTGGACGTGGATCAGCCGCTGCGACTACTCCTTGATTGTGCACAGGTCAAACCCAATGAAGCCACCCTGGAGCTGCTGCCCGCTGTCAAGGCGCCTGCTCAGGACCTCATGTACACCATCACAGCCGGAAACCATGCCGGATTCTTCCAGATCAGACAGCGGGAGTGTATCAGTTACCTGCACAGAGCACACAGGACGCCCTCAGTGAGACACCACATACTGCAGATCAGGAGTTCTGCTCGCTCTGAAGACATGCACAGCGAGGAGCGAGATGCTCCAAACCTATACATTACTCCACATTACACTCCAGTAGAGCAGGAACTGCTGAAAATGACAACCAACCAACAAGTGTAAGGTCTCTCAGAAGTCACTGACTGCATCCGAAATCACCCCCTATACCCTCATTCACTAGCTCACTCATTCAGTTCACTGGAAGGAGTGAATGAAAACCAGTCAGTGAATTTAGACACTGACTGCAAGGGAAGAACTGCAGTTTCTTTCATAGTTTGTACAGCTGTTTAACCATCATTTGAAACCGTAAATTGGCTGCTCCAGTAGTATCTTGAACTCTGTCATTGAAATGAATTATAAACCCTATTAATCAGATTACTGTATGGCATGGACGAACACTTTGTAAAATGAATGGATGGATGATTCAGTTGCAGGTGCCATCTACTTGCACGCAAAAATGCAAATCTTTCGGTGGGGACACACAGTGCATTATGGGTATTCTCTAGCCATAAGCAGTAAGTGTGCATTGTGGGATTGAACGATTGCACTCAAGAACATCCACTATCGCTTTTGACACCACTAAAATGGTGAGGGTTTATATATGAATACATGCTTTGAATACAAAGTGTTCTCACACACACACACACTGATCTAATCATACTCACTATCCCTTAACCCTCATTGGAAAAAAAATGGCAAAAGTTTTCTAATTCAAAATCTGAGGTGTCCTCATAAACCATATTTACATCACAATGCCAATACATTTACACACAATTATCTTTAAAGAGCAAGGTTCTCCTGGCATGAAGTTTTCTGACAATTTTTCCTAAAAAAATTTATAAAAGATTTCACAAGATGGGTCCATAGACAGTAAAAGAAATGGACACAGCGACCCCATTGGATTCAACGGAGACAAGTGAAGTCAATTAGAAGCTTCCTGGGGGTCGGGCGTACTGCGCAGACTCAAACTGAACTTGATGACATAGATGCCACGTGAGCAGCCTGTCTGACAATTGTAAGTCTTCTAATCGCTGTGCCAAGAGAAATCTGAATCACTCACCGAATCTTGCAGACGTTGTTGAATAATTTTGTCCTGTTGCTTTTGGACTCTCTATGGGCTTCTCCCTTGACTTCATGCCTCCACGTCCCCCCGATAGCCTCATAGACAGTAAAAGATTGCCTGTGAGCTTCTCCTCCTGTCCATACGGTAATTTCTCTACTGTGTGACAGAGAGTCGCAGGTTATGACGCAATCGTTAGCCTATTTTTACAAAAACTGCTTCTACGGGACCATAACGTAAGATACAAGGCAATTTTTTTTTCTTTAGAAATAATGAATCAACAAATGGAGTCTTTAAACGCCTCAGATGTAAAGTTATTCGCTGTCAAAGTGACACCAAAATGAATGGGAGTCAATGGAATGCTAACAGCAGGTGGGGGTCCGCTAGCCAATGGCGGCGCCCAGGGGTGCTTCAATAAAATATGAAACCCTGCCCCCCTGGATGGGTGTAGATTATCAGACCGTGTGTGCCATATGTGAGCTGTGAAAAATGTAAACCGTGAGATACATAAAGGCTTTACATGTAATTCTTACATGTTGTATAACTGTGAATGTTATTACCAGTCCATAGGCCAAATTACTAAATATGGCAAGCCGAATTCACTTTTATTCATTCGAAGGATATGAATTCTTGATATCAACAATTAAATTTTCACTAGTTAAAATGTTTATTTTTGATATTAGGAATTCAATTTCTACTAGTAACAATTGCTATTTTTGATATCAGCAATTACATTTCCACTAGTTAAAATTATAATTCTTGATATATGTAATTGTATTTTCATTCAAATTTAATTGTTGATATCAAGAATTACTTTCTTACTAGTTGAAATTCGATTTCACAAATCAGAAATACAATTCTTACTAGTAAAAAACTTTATTTTTGATATCAGTAATACAATGGTTACTAGTACAGACTTATCGTAAGCCATTTTAGCATTTAAAACTTGGTTTTGACTATCCATAAATGTAATTTCGGATAATCACAATTGTAATTCAGATAGTCATAATTATAATTTGACTAGTCACAATGATAATTAGAGATATCTGCAATTATAATCGCACCAGTAAGAAATTGGATTAGAGATATCTCTAAATACTTTATGACTAGTCAAAACTCCATTTAAGATATCTGTAATTACTTTATAGATATCTTCAGTAGATGCATCATACATCCACAAATGTAATTATAGATATCTCTAATTCAATTTCGACTAGTCACAATTATAGTTTAAATGTTATTACCAGTCCATAGGTCATATTACTAAATATGGCAAGCCGAATTGACTTTTATTCATTCGCAGGATATGAATTCTTGATATCAATATCTTGAGATATCTGAATTGCAATTCTCCTAGTCGAATTGCTGTTGTGTGATGTCAGAATAAATTTACTCAGCTCCTCCCCGCTTACTCTACTAACTGCTAACAACATAATAAACGTCTGCTTTTGTTGTCACGGAGAGAGAAGAAACTGGATGAAGTGCTTCATGGATTATTAAATAAATCAGGATGGATCTTTGTGTGGTAAAAGGTCTCCAGTATTGAATCATGTTGCAAAATAGGCCAAATTCAGTGTAATGTTAAATAAAGGCAGAAAATCACAAACTGTTCTGCTTTTTATAGAAAGGTAGGCCTACCTTTAAAAAAAATAATACAATTAATTAATTAATTTCTTTATTTAGTGGCGGAAACGAGCTTCCATAAATAGCCAACAAGGGGGGAGGTATTGTATTGAATTTTAGCAAGAGATCCATGATGATGACGTTCTACTGTGTTCAGTAATGAGCGCCAATGTATTCTTTTAGGCAGCGGCTATTTACACTAAGTGCAAATAGCTATAAATTATTTTTACACTGTTAAAATAGCAAGATTTTCTGCTATTTATACTACTTATTTATAGTAGCAATTATCTGCATCTCACTATTGTAGTACATTATAAAACAGTACACAATAATAACGTAGTGAGTGTAAATGATCATTTTAATTAACATTTTTAAATGGACTCAAAAGCCCTGCCTACACCTACCCTAACCCTACAAAATATTCATTTTCAACTTTTTATTTTCTTAATTCTTATTGAAAATAAATGCTTTTCTGATACAATATGAGATTTGAAAAAGGATTTTTTTTTTTGGCAAAAGGCAGATGTGAACACGGGTCTACTGCATCAAAGAGCACACATTTTAACCACTAATCCACTACAACTGATGTTGATTAAGTGTCGTTTATCAGTTTTAACTAAACCAATGATATGTTTGTGGGCGACAGTGTAAGTAGTCTCTGACAACAAGGCAGGCTTGCACTTAGTGTAAATAGACACTGATTTGCAACGGCTGACATGAGGCTTATACATGTGTTCATTTGTAAATAAAGGCTAACAAAATGTAATCCACAGCACACGCGTCTCAACTTTAAGAAATAAAACGGGACAAAAGCCTATTTACGTCCTCTCTGTATAGCCTACCACTTTTACACATGCTCCAGCTACATTTTTATTTCCATACTTTTTAATTAATTCTGTATAGAACAGTTTAAAATCACCCAAAGACGCAGGACCTTTATTATACAACTCTTAGACAAAATTGTGGATGACAACGGTTTCCAAGCTAGGATTGGTTAAATAAAATGTTTAAGGTGGGGCTCAGCAAAGGTGTATTTGCATGCACATATTTTGACTAGTCAAATTGTTGATTCCAGATATCTACATTGCAATTACGCCTAGTAACAAAGCTAAATGTAGATATCTCTAAATATAGTTCTTCCTAGTCAAAAATCTGATTGGGATATCCATAATTAAATTGCAGATATCTTTAAATGTGTTTTGGATATCTTTCAAAATTTGGAATTAAAGATATCTTAAATTGTATTTTGACTAGTCAAATCATATTTAAAGATATCTTGAATTGGAATTACGACTAGTCAAAACTCAATTGAAGATATCCAAAAATATTTTTCAATGACTCCCATTGAAAAATACGACTAATCATAATCACATTGTAGATTTCTTAATTCCAATTACGACGAGTCAATTATCTATAGATATATAGATATCTGGAATTACAATTGTGACTTTTCAAAAATATATTTATGTGTAGCCAAAACAAAGTTTTAAATGTTAAACGGCCTGCCATAACAGATGTCTGTTCTTGATATCAAACATTTCATTGTCACTAGTGGCAATATTTATTTCTGATATCATGAATGTGATTGTTAAAGAAAGCCATTTTAGATATCAGAAATTACCCTCCAAATTGTTGATATCAGAAATACATTTTCACATATCAGAAATAAACATCACTAGTAACAATTACATTTTTGATATCAAGAATGAACATTTTTACTAGTAAGAAATACAAAGCTGATATGTGCATTTAGAATTGTAACTAGTAACAAATGCATTTTGATATCTGTAATAGTTTTGGTGCCGTTTTAACATTTAAACATGTGAATTGTTGATATCAGGAATTATATTTCCACTAGTAACAACACGTATTCTTGATATCAAAAATGATGTCATCACTCACAGAAATGTGTTTATCATATAAAAAATTTAATTACAACTAATAATACACATACTTCTTGATATCAGTAACGTAATTCTTACATGTTAAAATTACATTTTCACTAGTAAAAATTTTTATTTTAGATTTCATGAATTCCCTTTTTTGGTATATGCATAATTTAATGACGAGTGCAACCCTTTATGAATGTTTATTGCTGAAAGACGACAAGATACAGATCCCAAAAGAGAATGGGCACATTCGATTGCCCTCTCATGAAAATAAAAGCTCCTGTAGGCTATTTTTAATAATTATTTAGTTTTTATTTTGGCAGAGGCTATTTAACTCCACCTACCAACGTGTGGTAGTGTTAAACAAGAATACAAAGAGACCTTGACATCCTGTCACATTCTGTGGCGAAGATGGTAGAGCATTAAGGATGTTTTTAGACGCGATGGACCCGGGTTCAATTCCGCCTTCTGCCGAGCTCTTTCTTTATCTTTTTCACATCCTGTATCACATTGGAAAGGCATATATTTTCAATAATCAAAAAGTGAAAAATAGTGTGAATAAGGTTAGGGCTAGTTGTAGGGGTGGCGTCCATTTAATCATTTGTAAACAAAAATTATAATTTACACTCGATGTGTTATTATTGTAGCCTACACAGTTTTATAATGTGGCCTACTACAATAATGAGGTGCACATATTGGTCACTATTTGCAATAAGTAGTACGAACAGCATCAAACTACAATTACTGTAAGAAAATACTCATATTATTAAAGTGTAAATAGAATCTATTGCTAATAAAATATGCTATTTTCACTTAGTGTAAATATAATTCATTGTATTCAAATAGATGCAGTAAATAGATGCAGTAAATGTGTATAACCGTAGTGTAGCGACAGTAGTTTAATATTATTAGAGTGCATAGAAATGTGAAATGCGTGTACATCATTTACCCCAATAAAACAATCTTGATTAAATATACAGTATCTCACAGAAGTGAGTACACCTCTCCGATTTTGTAAATATTTTATTATATCTTTTCATGTGACAACACTGAAGAAATGACACTTTGCTACAATGTAAAGTAGTGAGTGTACAGCTTGTATAACAGTGTAAATTTACTGTATCATTCATCTTGTCCACCGATGCTTCAAGAACTGGACATGTTGAAAAAAATAATTCCTATTAGGATACCACTCATTCATATAGCCAACGACATATATACAAGTCCAGTAAACAGTTTGTATGATGCAATATTATCTGTCTATTTTTTTCTTTTAGTTATATTTTTTATTTGATGTATTAGAAGAAAGTGTAATAAAACCAAAAATAAACACCTGAAAAAGCGACATTAAGTCATTTTAAACTAAATGAATGCCTTGTTAACTTTTCCTTTATCCAAAGGACTTGGTGGACAATAAAAAGAAACAGCATAAACTTACTTACTTATTATTTATTTTTTTTTTACAAAAAAAAACAAAAAAAATTGAATCCAGCCATAATATAATTTTCAAGTTTGAATGACAAAACATAAAATAAAGGAGGAGCCGTTTCTGCACATGGATGTTCTTCTGCCATCTCTGGCCAGTGCTGACGCTAGAACGTGGCAAAATCGAATTAATATTCATGATCTCATTACCATAGCTATTCTTACATGAAAAATGGCATTTCTACATATCTGTAAAAGTATTTTTATTAGTTAATGTTATTTAAGATATCAATAATTCTATTTTCACTAGTTGCAAGGACAATTTCAGATATCAGTAAATGTATTTCAACATGTTACAATTGTTATTTCTGATATCTGAAAATGGCTTTCTTACTAGTAACAATCACATTCATGATATCAGAAATAAATATAGTCACTAGTGACAATTAAATTGTTGATATCAAGAATCGACGTCTGTACTAGTAACCATGTGATTACAGATATCAAGAATTAACATTTTAACTATGAAAATCTAACTGTTGATAAAGAATTCATATCCTGAGAATGAATGAAAGTAAATTCGGCTTGCCATAACTAAAAGCCTATATTACTCAATGAGTAGACTAGCATACAGCAGATATTTCTATTAACAGCTGAAAATCTTTTTTCTCTCATTGATATGATATATATGATATGAACTCTGACACAGTGAAGATCAGTCACTCACGGTGTTCATCATGATTTCTGAGCAGCTCCAGTGTAAGCTGAGCTCGAGTGCACTATAAGACACTGGTTTGGATAAACGGACAGTCAGCATGCTAACGGTAAACTGAGGGCTTGAGCTCCAGATCCTGGGCCGAAGTCAGAAGATCACCAACAGACACAGACTGCAGCAAATGATTATCATTTCAATTTATTTTAATATATTGCAATAAAGATGTACAAAGCATTGATACCCTTAACCGTTAAAATGTTAGAAAAAAGCATACATGTGACAAATAACAGTAGAGCATATCAAAACATTACTGTTGCAGCTCAATCAGTCGATCCGTTCCAGCCTCGTGGTTCAGCAGGACACAAACCACTGCTCAACAGAGCCTTCTTTAAAAGGCATAGAAAAGATAGAAATGTGACCAAACACTGAAAAATCAGACCAAAGATGAGAATCTGCAGACTAAAACCTAACAACTACAAAAAGAAAATCGATTCACATGAAACTACTGTAACAGAAGAAAGAAAAAGAAAGAAAACCCCTGAAATAAATACATTTGCTGTTATTATTCCACACCATTGATTAATCTGGTTAGGTTAAAGATATTTACAAGGTAGTGAGGAAGTATAGTGTGAACTAGAGCTGACCTCGAGGTGTGAACTGGTTTGGACACGCAGCAATAAGCTAACGAGAGAACATGAAACGATGAGATACGCCAGGACATGCCCAGGGCAACAGAAAAACTAAAAACACTTCTACAGAAGCACTAGAGGCTGCAGCTAGATCAGTGAGAAACACACACGTTATATGCTTGTGACTATATCTAAATATAGTATACAAGTATCTTAATCATTCAAGATCACAGGTAATAGCTGAATTGGTGATGGAGTCGTGGTGGAGTGAACGAGTGCTGTAGCACACCAACATACAAACACAGAACACGTCAGCGTCACTAACGGCACCCGCTTCAATCAAACACATGCGGAGCACACGGATACATACTTTAAATACTAGTTTATATCGAGAACTAGAAATATGAATAATATATTCATTCTAACTTTGTCACATGAAGTATTTCTCAGGCTGTGAATCGAATGCACACAGAACTGCGACAGCACAACACACTGAGCTGTGAGCAAAACTAGTGTTGAAACCAGAGTCAAAGCAGCACGAAAGCAGAACGCAATGGACACGCAAACGCTTACCCATGAGGCCAACTGACCAACACCCTGCTTCGCTATAGTGTTAAACTAAGGCATGATGGGCCATAGCACAAACATCACAGCATTCAATCACAAGAGTCCACCGGACAAACATTCAGGAACAGAACAGAGCGAATCCGCATCGGTTTTCTCAACGGCTCTGAAGAAAAACCAACGCTAGCGCTGAACCCGGCACTCAATCCTGAGTTTAGAAACACGATTTCAACGAGTCGCACGCAGTCCATCTGCATAGAGGAGCAAATCTGTCTCATTCAGCGCCGGATACATTCTTACAGCTTCAAACCACACATTAACACATCTCGGGACCTGGATGTACGACTCCAGATTGCTTTATAAAACGGACAGAGTGTGTAGATGGGAGGACTTCTGCTTCAGTCACGCAGCTAGCCAGTATGGCTTGAGGACAGCAAAACATCTGTTAAGGCAAAGGTCTGGTCTGTAGCAGGATCTGTGACTGGAGGGCTTCGATCTCATTTGGTTGATTGTTAGTTTGGATCTGACGGCTCTTTCTCCTTCAGACAGACGGCACTCATCAGCCTCTCTTCATCACACCAAAACCATTCAACTGCACACTAATATAGGGAAAACTAATATAGTTCTGGTCAAGTTTTTTACATCAGACTACGTGAAAGATGATTGTAATCACCCTGTAGTTCAGCTCGAACATTGTAATAAGAACATGGAGGGGCAGTTAGCGCTGCGCTAGAACTCCACAACTCATCCAATGCTTAAAGGAAGACAAAACTCGGAACAAAACTAAAGAAAATCTGCCTACAAAAAAGAGATTAAGTGTTTTCAAATGCGGCGCGGTGGAAAACTCAGTCCACTCGCGTTAAAACGTGATAAAAACAAGGAAGATTTACATTTAAAACCCAATAAAAACGAGCAGCCTACACTATTTCGTTATAAATCACCAGTCAGGGAAAAGTGTAAGAATTGAATCTGATGGCACAGGAAGGCACGTCCACAAGGCTATCAAAAGTGTTGCAAAGAATCGTGTTTTTCTTCAAAGTGAGAAAATAAGAAATGAGGTGATTATTGCTTCATCGAGAGCAAATTAAATAAAAAAAGAGGGAAAAAATAAAAATCCACAACGCAAAGTTGCGACAATCATAGTAATGATAACAACAATCAGTGTAACAAGGTGTGCTCGGAAACCTGTGAGCTGAGGACAATATAAACCGCCATTGATCTTTCCTGTTGAGCTCTGCGGCCTGGAAAGAGTCTGTTTGTTTCAGCTCGGTTCAAGAAACGTCCATCAGCATCATTAAAATCATCATCATCATCATCATGAGTCTGAGAGCGCTCTACGAGTAGAAGGTGAGGACGCTCTGATGGTTCCCACGCACCAGGAGGATGGGCGGCAGGTCTTTGGATAGTGTGTCCAGCCACGCCATGTAAAGAGCGCTGGAGACGGCTCCTTTCCTGGCCAGCGGCATGCTCCTGTGACACACACACACACAGTATCAGAGCTGGCTGAAACACCTCTCTCAGACGGTCTCAGCACTACACCAGCAGGTGGCAGCAAGTGACCGTCTTTACGCTGGTGTTCGTAACTTACATGACGATGAGGTTGGCTGTGCTCGAGTGCTCCTTCAACAGCTCGTTCAGTCGGATCTGACGGTTACTCTGAGGAAACAAACAAATCAATTAGCAGGAAGACTGAGGTTGCTGTATCTGATAGCAGCTGAGAAGACAAGCATCTGGAAACAGTGCACCTCCAAACCATCATTTCACTCCAGAGTCATTCTGAGCACTCTAGCTAGTCTGTGTCTTAACCTTAAAGTGTTAGTTCTCCCAAAAATGAAATTAAAGTGAAAGTGTTTTACTCACCCAAGGCATCCTAGGTGTATTTATATATAAAGTAGTTTTGTTTTGCTCTCTCTGCTGCGTTTCCTTTGCATGCGCAAACCTGAGCTCATGGAACTGCTTCTTGTTTACAACAGTGAGCGCAAGCTACAGTAAAGTGATTATTACGTTTTGAATATGGATATTTTTCTTACAAAAATGCATTGATTTGCTACAGGAGGACTTCGTTCACTCCCCGGAGCCGCGTGAGTCACTTTTTTTTAATGGAAGGTCACTTTTTATTTCAGGTCTTTTGGACAGAAGCATGCAACAGCCGCTGAGTGCAATGATAAAGCTTGAAATATATTTTTTATATGGATTCGTCTGTAACAAGAAAGTCGTATACACCTAGGATGCCTCAGGGATGAGTAATACGCAGCTTAAATTTAAATCTTTTGGATGAACTAACCCTTTAACTTTCGAAAAAGCAGAGAGAGGCATCAGCCCTGACCAACCATCACCTCAGTGAAGATCATGTGTGCTACGCTCAATCAGTCTGCTCTTCATCAGAACTAACAACAACAGGTTAGGACCCGCACTCCTTCACCTTGGCTCTGTTCTCTTTAGAGGGGTCATATGATGCGATTTTAAGTCTTCCATTCTCTCAGAAGTGTTACCAGCTGTTTGTAAAGAGATAAGACTAGTCTCAAACCCACAACAACATTCTTTATAAAAAGACTCGTCCACACCCTCCTAAAACGCCTCGTTTAAACACGCCCCCAACATGTCTATGTCACGATGTGGGAAGATTTGCACAACGCCGCCCAAATATTCATGCAAAGAAAGACGGCGTAACTTTTAAATTCTTGCTGCTGCCGTCATGTTGTAGAGACATAGTTTTGTTGTGATAGTGAAAATAGGACACAGCTAGAAATCAGTGGTTATGTTGTACCGACCACATTAGAATAGTTCAACCCAAATACTCAGGTGTATGGAGGACTGTTTCCTGATCCTGGGAGAGTAGACTAGAGTGCCGGCTGTTCTGACTCACGGTCTGTAAGTACGTTTACATATATAAAGGATTTGTTACTGATGATTCAAACATGAGTTATGAGCAGTGTAGAGTAGTGCTTGTTTGTCTTTTCGCCGATATCAAATGTAGACATGGTTTTGTGTTTACACAGCGCATAAAAACACAGTATAAGTCATTATAATCCGTAAATATGTCCCCAGTGGCTCATTTGTAATGGGTTTTATTGTTTTTGTCTTGTCGCGCCGGTGTTCTGACCGGGACACGCATCACAGTACAGTGAGGGGCGTAACATTTCTGTAACACACTTGATGCATTCAGCCAATCACAGTGCACTGAATTAGCTGGCCAATCAGCATACACCTTAGTTGGGGACACTTCATCTACAGCGATATCGTTGACTTGATTGCAAATAAATGCACAGACACTATTTAACTGAACAGAGATGACATAACTGAATCCAATGATGAACTGCCTTTAACTATCATTTTGCATTATTGACACTGTTTTCCTAATGAATGTTGTTCAGTTGCTTTGACGCAATGTATTTTGTTTAAAGCGCTATATAAATAAAGGTGACTTGACCAAATACGCAAAATGATGTTCTTTTTAGCAACATCATATGACCCCCTTAAAACTTTGCATTCATCACTTGTGGGGTACCACAGGGCTCAATTTTTGTCCTATCTTAACAAACTATCAACTTATTGCTCTTTTCTAAACCATTCCTCAAATAAAGTGAGGTCTTTAAATCCTATATACCTGTAAATGGTAGTCAGTGCAAAGGGCAGTTCAAGATTTTTCCATTGATTTTAAAGGGTTTACATTATTGACCATCTAGTTCAAAATCTTATAACTACAAAAATGTCTTCAAATAATTTATTTTGGTAAGTGATCATAACTTCTGTTTTGTCAAAACGGTCAATGAGGAGTGGATTTCTTACACCACAAAGTGCCTCATAGTGTTGCGTTTGCATTGCACTGCATGTTCGGATTAAACACACTAACATTTAAAGGTGCTGCGAGAACAATACCAAATAATTCCCTACTAAACTGCTCCTCTTTGTTGGCTAGACTAAGACAAGACCCAGGCTGATGCTCTTTCAGTTGGACAGGACCTGGTGAACACGCTCCTGGATTTATTTTTATTTTATTTTGAGAGGTTCACATATTTTGCCCAGCAATTATGTTTCCTGTTGGATAATTTAGATTGAAAATAGAATATTTTGTGCATTTCTTCCATTGTGTTGATTACGATTTCATTTATAATTAATAGAGTGGGTCTATTTGGTAACAGATGATAAAGAGTCTCTTTGTCTGTTTCTGGTTGTGAAGCAAAGGCTCACACATTCATTTAGTGATGCTTAAAAGAGACTCAGTTTTGCATAATGGAAATTCGTTGTGTTTCTGCATTGGCTCCATGGCTTCAAACACCACTAAAACACTCTGCTTGTATGAGCAGTTTAGTTTTAGAAATGCCCAGTTTTATATTTTAGAGAACAGAAGAGGCGATAGTCTGGCAACACAAATATTCCTCTCTACTTGTGTTTTTTCCCCCATGCTTATTCAGAGCAGGAAATTACTATCATGTGAGCTCCTGTACTCATGTGCTGTGCACTTCTCAGAGTCTCTGCTTCGATCGATCCTCTTTAATGTGCTTCATGGATAACTGTGACAGGACGTGTGTGTTGAGACCTTGGCTTTGTAGAGCTCCAGCTCGTTGTCTGTGATTCTCCAGGGCTCTTCAC